>NC_047656.1:885284-959495 GCF_902201215.1 Prunus dulcis | reverse complement strand
TCAATAATTGCCCTATTTAATAAATTGGAAAACAGTCTCTGCCCATTCATTCCGGACTTCATCAATGGCTTCTTGGGGGTATGAAGCTTCCTGGTTTCCCTTGGCATACTGCATAAACAATGACTATTAGGGTTTATAAATAAAAAGAAATTCAATCACAGACGACGATATTTTTCATAACCGGCGTAGTATATATATTCAACGACGGTAATTTTACATGACCGTCGTTGATAATACAAAAAACGACGTGAAATGTATGAAGGTAATTTCTTCTTACCTTATTCTCAAACCCCAAGGAAGGATCCATGATGATGTCCCTCATGAAGCGCATCACATAATACCCGCATTCGACACTGCTGGGTTGCTTTGGTGTGCCTGAGAGAGTTTTCAAAATTACAGCTTTACGTCCTGCTCGGCCTATGTGAGAATTATATATTTTTATAGCACTATTCACGATGTTTTTTGCCTCTTCATCGACCACACGATGACCTGGCAGAGGATCCAAAAAATAGACGGTCTCCTTCTTTGCTCTTACAATCATCAAGATCCAATGACGGCTGCACAAAATTAATATAAACACGACGGTTATTTACAAAAACGACGTATTATAATATTTAACACGACGAAATAAATAATAAAAAGGCGACATTATATATTTATCACGACGATAAATAAATACCGACGTGGTTAGTAGTTTCAAACGACTTAATAAAATAAAATACCGTCGTGGTTAGTTTATAAGCTGTCATTTATTGAAAATCTTAAAAACAAAATCCTAAGGAGACTAACCCTGGATTGTAAGGCATCATGAAAATCTGTTCCCCGTCTGTCTTCTGAAGTCGAGCTGCTACCAGTCGTGATCTCTCAGCTACTGTACCAGAGTTGGCATTAACTGTAGCAGGGTCGATGAAGCCANAAGTCGAGCTGCTACCAGTCGTGATCTGTCAGCTATTGTGCCAGAGTTGGCACTAACTGTAGCAAGGTCGATAAAGCCAACCATGCTGCACATATTTGCTTGTTTCAAAACATCATGTAAGTACCTAAATACATAAAATAATATAAACAAGTCAGCAAAAAAAAACACACGACGGTTATGTATAACAAAACGACGTATTATAAAATTTCACACGACGTACTGAAATAGATGAGGACGTTATAATATATTTATCACGACGGTACACACTAACGACGTGGTTAGTTAGTTAAGACGACGAAATATATAAACCAACGACGTATTATTTTAGAATTACAAACCTCATATATACAGCCACCACAGTAGCTCCAATTTCTTCCATGCCTGCAAATTGTGTAATATCTTCAGGCAGGAGGAAGGTATCGTGATCACCACCAAACACCTCCTTATCAATTGTAAATTGCAGGAGCTTATCCTCAGGAAGGAGTGTCGTTTCCACATAACGACAAAGGGTTTTTAAAGAAGATGGCGCCTCCATATTTGAATAATCACCAACTTCAATAACCTGTTTAAAGAAATAAAAAAATGACGTGGTAATTCAATAAAGACGACGGTTTAAGGAATAAAACGTCGTCTGAAAAGAATTTAAACGACGGTGAAAAAACCGTCGTGGTGAATAATTTATTACGTCTTAGAAAAAAATTCCGCCGTCTAAGTTGTAAACAAACGACGGTTTAAAGAAAAATATCGACGTCTGAAATTTTGAAAAACAAATAAAAAAGGCAAAGTTATGTGAACATACCTTGTCGCCATGCTTTTCTTCATCTTCTTTCTCCTTTTCTTCTTCCTTCTCTTCATCTCTTTTTTCTTCTTCCTTCTCTTCTTCTTGCTGATGTTTCCCATTTTTGGCATTATCATCCTCAAAATGGAGGGATCTCACATCACCTCCAGAGCAGCTAGCTTTGTCAGACATTGGATTTTTGGGGCTTTGGCTAATTCTTTGTTTAAGAATGCTTGGATCAAAATTGGGAATTAATTGGGAAAGCTGACTAAGGAAATGCTCCCTCTCAGCCTCTACCAATTGTTTTGTTCTAGCCTCCATCCTTAAGGCCTCTTCCCTTGCCTTAGCCTCCATCTTTTTAGTCTCTTCTTGAAGGAGAACTCTTAAACTCTCCTTCAAACGGTCGTCAAAGCTAACCCTCTGTGGTTTGGGTAAATTGAAATACTGCCTTGGGGAAATCCCAGCACCTACTCCTCTCAATCTGCCAGGATGCTCGGGGCCCAAAGCCATGGTCAGCACATCTTTGCTGCCATCTACTCTGACTTTGCCTTCCGAGACTTGTTTCTGCAATTCATCCTAAAACAAAGATATATAAAAAAGTAAGAACAAAAAACACACGACGGTTATTTATATACAAACGACGTATTATATAATTTCACACGACGCAAAAACATATAAACCGACGTTATTATAACTTATCACGACGGTAGTTATACCGACGTGGTTAGTTATTTAAAACGACGAAATCAATAAACCACCGACGTCTTATGCTATAATTACAGAAAACAGAGTAGTGATTCCTATTTAGACCTTTAACGACGTTTTTTAAAAAGTTTCGACGTGGTAATATCATTCACACGACGCGAAATGAACCACCGACGTCTTATGCTATAATTAAAGAAAACAGAGTAGTTTTTCCTATTTAGACCTTTAACGACGTTTTTAAAAAGTTTCGACGTGGTAATATCATTCACACGACGAAAAAATATAACATAAGACGTAATAAGAATTTTTCACAGTTTAATAAAAATTTAAAACAGAGTGAGTAGGCTTACAATTAATTTTGCTTTTTTCTGCCACCTTTGGATCGGGGATGTTACCATGTTTGTCCTGTCTAGCTCTCTTCCATAAGGTAGATCGATCAATTTCTACCCCAGGCATGGTTTCCTCCAATTGATCCTCCAATCCAGCATATCCTTTTCGAGACAATCGATGATTGTACTCGAGTTTCTCCCTAATCTGTGCATGTTGAGAATGCACAGACTCAAAATCTTTGAAAGCCTTGAAGCTACAAAGGCATCCCATTGTGCTTTCTCTATGAATTTATATATTTCCGGGGGTTGGCTTAATTTCTCCTTGTCATTGGTGTATGGAAGGATATAATGCCTCGTTAGTGTAGACTTGAAATCCTTCCATTTCTTGGCAGCTGAAGCTAAAACAGATTTCTTGCCCCCTTGACCTACGACAAAAGCCATGTCAACTGCTTCCCATATCTGCTCCTTAATATCCTTGGGGATTTGGGACCATTTCTTGTCCACAAGTGGAACTCTGGAGCGTGCCAAGACACCAATGTACGACTGCATTTCACTATGTGCTTGGCCAATACCTTTCCCCCTTTTATTGTACTCAACAATTGGCCTCAGTTTCTGAAGCTTTCTCTTCACAACACGAGGCATTGTGCTCATACCTCGACCAGTCTTTGAATCATCAGAGATTGTTGTCTGGCTTGTTGGTTCTGTCTCAGCAGATGATGAAGCAAACTTCATCTTCTTCGAAGACTTCATCTCCTTCGAAGACTTGTCTTGAGGAGCTACCATTCCAAGCTTCTTGGAGCCAGAATCCTTAGTTTGTTGTTGAGAAACCATTTTAACAGACAAAACTGCAAGTGAAAATATTTCAGGAAAAGATTAAGAACACAAACGACGGTTATTAATAAAATACGACGTATGATATGATTTTAAACGACGCAATGAAATAATCTCGGACGTAATAAATGTTTAAAACCATTATTTATATAACGTCGTGGTATTTATGTTCACACGACGTCAATAGTAATACACCGTCGTGGTAAAACCATTATTTATATAACGTCGTGGTATTTATTTTCATACGACGTCAATAGTAATAAACCGTCGTGGTATTAACATTCACACGACGTAAAACAATAAGACAGACTGTCGTCTATATTAGATACCAACCCTAGTTTCTTTTTCTTTATATTTTATCAAATAAGGGAAAAACAAAAACCATTGTTCAGAGAAATCAAACCTGCAATTAAACAAGCAAATAAAAAAAAGACTATTATTTTAAAAACAACTTTGTCAATTTTCAGACGACGCTAGAACGACTGACGAACCGTCGTGGTCTACATATTTAACCACGTAAATAAGAACTACCGTCGTCTTATTTAGTTGAGGTAGTTGTCTTCAAAGTTGGAAACTTTCCCTCTTTGTCTGTATATTTTATCAAACTTGGAAAGAAGTAAAATGATTTTGGCCAGAAAAAAGGTAAAAAGATTTTTCAAACAAAAAACGTATGAGCATGCAAAACAGTAACCAAAATAGTGAAAATGAAAGCTTACCTTTTGCGTGCAATGAAAGCAAGAGGAAGACGATCGATCTTTAAGTTCAGAGACGACGAAGAAGACGAGAGGAAGACGATGAGATACTCTGACAGTGCTCTGACAGGAAAAAAGACGAAAAGTTTTCTCTGGGAGATTGAAATTTTTAATCGGGTTTGGAAACAGTGCATGTGTAAGTCGAAAAGTTGCTACATATAAAACCATTTCAAAAAAATAATACGGCGGTTACATATAACTACGTCGTTTTTAACTAACACGACGCAATATTTGTTTTGCGACGTGGAATCTTTCATTTAACGTCGTTAGGTTTAATATAACCGACGTGGATTTGAATTTTTAAATTATGAATAGAATTTTTTTTCCCGTGACCTTTCAGTTTATTTTTCAATTACAGTGCGTTATAAATAGAGTTTTTTTTCCCGAGGAAATTTAAAATGAAGGAAATTAATATTCTGGAATATGTAAAGTTTCTTTTTTGGATGACAGATTTAAATAAAATAAGAATATAAAAACAACGACTGTTTTTGTATTACTGTCGTCGTTTTTCGTCGTCTTAAGTAAGACTAAGACGACGTAATATATTTGTTGAGCGACGTTGATTTGTTTTTTAAACGTCGTTAGGTATAATATAACCGTCGTTGAAAATTGTCTCTCTGATTGCAAATTTGCAACGACGTTAGGTATAATATTTGTAGATACACAAAAGCACACACATCATCAACTTCCAAAAAATTGTCTCTCTGATTGCAAATCTGTGTCATCTGTTAAGATTATGATGTGGAACAGAGTTCCATCTGGTAAGATTTCGTAACCCTTGGGATCTCAGAAAAATCTGATTATGTCAGCGGTTTTCTATATAAACCGTCGTGGTTATTTCAATTCTTGTCATTAAGTAGATCTACCGACGTAGGATAAGAAAATCAAAGAAAAAAATTGTTAACAAAAATTCTAATTAAGACGACGGTTTAAATTAAATGTACGACGTATAAAATGAATAAATACGACGTTAAATTTTATAGTACGATTTAAAGATAACGTCGTAGAACTATATGATATTGACATCGATATATTTATATTTTCGTCGTTGTAAATTATTTTAATACGGCGATATTTTTTATTTTAAAGCCGTGGATTTGTTTGTAATTATACGGCGTCTTATACGAAAACTTCGTCGTTTTATTTTATGAGTAAAAACGGCGGTTTTTATTGAAATCGTCGTCTTTAATTTCTACGTCGGTCGATTCATAACTTCTGCCGTTCTTTGTTGGCTTTGATTTTACTCTGCGGAAATCTGTTTCAAATAGACGCCGGTTGTTTAATTAGGTACGTCGTTGTTTTTGAACAGCCATTTGAATCTCCATTTTTAGTTGTCTAAGGTGGTATTACACGACGGTGTTTTTAGAACCGTCGTCTTTTTAGAAACCACGGCGGTTTTCACTTAGACCGTCGTTGTTTTCTGGTCGTGTTTTTCACTTTTTGTAGTAGTGACCGAAATTTCGGCAGAATCTCCCCTATATTTTGTTCAATCCCAAAACTTACACCTGTCAAAATGAGCATAATCGTCCAAACAACCAACCGCCAGCACTTCAATAAACATGCCAAAAGTTCCATTCTCACTCTAGGGCAATATATCAGAGCAATTTTGATAGTTTACGGATCACTTAATTGTTTACATACCAACACTTTTGAACCAGAAGGCACGGAAGTCAAGATGGCCCGGTGGTGGATGTCTTGTGCACGCTACAGCCTGGGGGCGCAAAACAGTTGAAAGTGTGAGTGGACCAAAAATAAAGGTTCATAAAATATCTAAGAATATACTAACCCCCGGTGTAAAAATAAAGAAATAAATCTAAACATGTATTCTGCATTTAAAGCATACTAAACTCAAGGCATTATATGTAAATCATATTCGAACTCGATAATTCTCGCATAAAAACAATGAAATCAAATACAATTGAATAAAACTGAATATCTAACTATCTTTGAAACATATTAAAATCAACACAGTTACATATTTATGAAAATATATGCAATCGCTTTCAAGAGCAATGAAACTTGCATGAAAGCATAAAAATCCAAATTTGCATAAAAGCACTGAAATCAAACCTGCATAAAAGCAATGTACTCAAAACTTGAATCAAAGCACTGAAATCAATCAAATCTACCACTCGGATGTACCCCTGTAATTCCGTCAATTCCCCTGGCAGGTCTCGGCGACACAAAGTCTATCCGAGCCGCAAACTGGCAGGATACAGGGGACTATAGTCAGCCTGATCCGCTGGCAGGTCTCGAGCCGCTCTGGCAGGATTCAGGGGACCGTAGTCAGCCTGATCCGCAATCCTGGCAGGTCTCGGGAACACGAAGTCAGCCGAGCCGCAAATCCTGGCAGGTCTCGGGACACCAAGTCTGCCGAGCCGCAAATCTTGGCACTCACGGTGTGAGCATCCCCGAAACTCGTGAGGCAATGTCAAGTGCACTGACAGAACTGAAAATAGACTGGATGTCCGTAGACATCGGTCCAACTGAGGGTAATTACTATGACTGGGTACATGGTGGTTTTAAAATAAATTATTTTTAGAACATTCTGATAATTATTTGTAGTTTGATAAAACTGAGCTAGGCTGCTATTTCTGTATCATAAATCTCAAGTTTGCTGTCTATATAACTTTAGCATGTTCAACTAAGCAGAATAGAAATAAAGATATATTACGGCACAATTCATGCTTGGAAAACCTCCAATAAAACTCATTCAAGACCAAATAATGAAATTTATTCATATAAACTTATTTATGAAAGCATTAATGTAAACTCATTTATAGAAAATCATTTGTGAACGCAAGGTCCACTCACTCCTGGTCCGAGCTCGCTAGACCTCCTGACGGTCTCTCCTGCGGCCTGTCTGGTCCCGGGTTCCTGGTAAACCATTATAAATATTTAATTAATAAAACTGCTCGGTATAAATTTTTAAGTAAAACCCTGACCCCCGACTTCTAGAAGTGCGTGCACTAACTTAAAGTCGTTTTCCTGCTCACTTAGGTATTTCAGATATTTACAATCGTCTGAAAAGACTCAAGACTTCACTAAGCGATAAACTTCCACCTTGGTCGATACGGAACCCTGTGGGGTTCACGACCTCCAGTGACCAATCTAAGAGTTCTTTTAAGTTCCTCACCTTTAAGGAACCACATCCTGCAAGTTTGGTTTGAAGCTGACGATCGGATTGACCACGATCGTGAAATCATACAATTTTCAAACCCTAGCCCCAGGGTTCGCGATTTCGGAGTATCCGGGACTCTGATTCACAATCCGTCAAATCCTACACGATCCTAAAATTATTTGGAACAACATATCCGAAATTGAGCGCGATCCAACGGTTCGGTATTATTAAACCCGGAAATCGCACAATATGGAAAATCCGTTCGGGGCTCAAATTGAATCCAAATTGAGATCAGCGAAATCCTACGCGCTCGTGATAACATAAGGATCGCAACAAGACACAGTGCCACTACCCCATCCTTGCCCAAGCACCCCAGCAAGCGCCGGCAGCAATGGTTGTCTAAAGCGATTTTGGCTCGTCGGAAAAACTTCAAACCATGGCTCCAAACTCCTACCCTAGGTAAAACACCATATTTGGAGCCACTTTTGTTCTTGGACCTACCCCAAAAAGTTACTGGAAGTGGCCGAAAACATAGGCCAAAAATCGGCTGAACCTTCAAGTTCAAAAATTCGATGGCTACACTACAAATCGATCTAATCCGACCCGACAGGCAGTTAGAACAGCTCGAGAGGTTCAAGATCTATACCTGGGTCAACGAAAATGGTGGATGGAGGAGGGAGATCGGAGGCCTTGAAGTTCCGGTGAGTTCCCGTCGCTTTTCTGCATTTTCCAGCCAGCACAGGTTGCCGCCGGCGGGGAAGGGTCGGGAAAGGTAGGGGACTCGATGACGATTCCATCGCCACCGGTCCCGTGGCTGGTGGTGCCCTGTGGCGGCGCAGCAAGCTCTGGAAGGCGGCGGGGCAGTTTCGAGCGAGAGGAGAGGGAGAGCTGGCTGGTTTTTATAGATCGAACTTTGAAATATTTACGGTTATGCCACTGAGACTCTTGTGACCATAACTTTCTCGTTACAACTCCGATTCGGGCCCACTACGTGTCTATGAACTCATTTCAACGTGCTCTACGCAATGGCGCAAGCGGAATTGTCAAATTCCTTCTCGATCAAAAAGTCACTTTTTTCTTAGTAAAATATGACGAGGGCAAAATCGTCTTTTCGCAAAATAAAATATTCCTTATTTATGAATTTTTGGTTTGGGATACTACAAATGGTGTGAGTGTTGGGCATAATTTTAGTGATTTAATGGGACTTGGAAAACAACGAATAAGTACCATTACAAGAAGAACGCAGAAGAGAAAATTGAAGATCTAAACTGTGAATATGAGACGATTTGGGATGCATAAGGACCAATTCATCTTGTTAAGAAAGCATTTGCATATCTTGTTTCTGTGCTACATTTGCATATACTTTATTTTAATTTGTATGCTATTGTATAAATATATATTGGATCTCGCATCAGTTGTTAGGGATCAGTTATGCATCTTAATGTGTTGAAAATATTGTTAGTAAGTATCACTTATGTATCTTAATGTGTTGAAAATAGTGTTAGTATGTATCACTTCTGTATCTTAATGTGTTGAAAATAATGTTGGTGGGTATCACTTCTGTATCTTAATTTGTTGAAAATAGTGTTAATAAGTATCACTTATGTATCTTAATGTGTTGAAAATAGTGTTAATAGGTATCAATTATGTATCTTAATGTGTTGAAAATAGTGTTGGTAGGTATCAGTTATGTATCTCAATGTGTTGAAAATAGTGTTAGTATCTATCAATTTTGCACCTTAATGTGTTGAAAATAGTGATGGTAGGTATCTATTTTGTATCTTAATGTGTTGAAAATAGTGTTAGTATGTATCAATTATGTATCCTACTGTGTTAAAAATAGTGTTAGTATGTATCAAATTTGTATCTTAATGTGTTGAAAATAGTGTTTGTAGGTATCAATTCTGTATCTTAATGTGTTGCAAATGTGTAGATAATATTTCGAGTAGGTATCACTTATGTATCTTAATGTGTTCATAATATTGTGAGCACATCACTTCTCTTTCTTATCCAAAAGGTATTTGTTGCAGGTATAAAATGGAATATGGGTTTGAGCTATGGTTCCTGGAGTTAGAGATCTATTCTGCATGGGTGAATAATTTGTATGTGGTGAGTACAGTCCGATGTAATTTTGGGGTGCATTTCAATAACTCACTTATGAAAAGATTTAGAGAGAGCTGTTTTGGGCACCTGGTGGCATGCATAAAATTGCATTTAGTGGTCAAATTATGCATGATCTGGCACTTCGGCGAGTCGGAGGACTTAGTGTGAAGAACATATTGGGCCTTAGTTATGAAATAGGGTCCAACGTGGCTCAGTTCAATGTAAAAGACTTTTGTATGATTAGTAGTCTGAAATATGGAACAGTGCCTTACATAACGTCTGCGAGGAATGCTCATAATCGGTTTATGAAGGTGCATTTTACTAACAGAAGTCAAGTTACTTACCATGACTTAGAAAATGCTTTCCTAAAGTTTGAAAGATGAAGCGATGACTCGTTCCAATTGGGACTGTTTTATTTTGTGGAGTTTGTGATAATGGGAAAACCCCAAAATGTAAAGATTAACGAGGAGTACTTACATTTCGTTCATAAAATGGACGAATTCAACAAACATCTGTACGGCTCTATATCGTTTGAGCACTTGCAAGATTCTCTATTGTTTGCTCTTGGGAAGAAAGCGAGTGATGAAAACAATGGTGGGAAGGGAAAAGACAAAGAAAGGGAAAATAGGCGGTGCAGAGTTCAGTGAAAAAATGGAAGAAAAACGTGGAGGATGAGAAGCGTAAAAGAATTAACAAACCTAAATGGAGTAAAAAAGGGTTGAGCTTTGCTTTTTAGGTATGATTTAATTCAAAATTAGTGTTTGTAAAATTTAAGTTCGTAATTAAGTACTGACTTTGAAAATTTATTTAGTGTAGATTTGGGCGTATGAATTAATTGCTGAATTGGGAATTCCCCTCCTTAGATATTGTAAACGAATTGAGGAACCTGTATTAGTCCCTCGAATTTGCCTATGGGAATCCACAGATAAAGTGCCCGAGTTTAGAAAGCTAAACACTTATATATTTTAAAGCAAACAGATGTTGGTTTTGTGAGTAAAGCTCTTTAGTATTGTATATGACTTGTTAACTCTATATTTGTGATAGCTTGTTATACTGCATCTGTTACGACCAAGTGCATGAAAGATGAGCCAACCGTATTGGAGTTGGGGATCAGATGTTCTTGAATGTGATGCACCTAGTGTAGACCCGCGGGTATATAAGGACCTTGATGAGTTAAACTCTATTGTGCAGCAGTTGATGAATGGTGTTGCAGTATTGCATCGTGAGAAGGGTGAGCTAAAGAAGAGAGTTTTATGTTTGGAGAAGTTTATCAGTAATGCTGACGCTTTCTTGAAGAAGATTGGGGATGGTAGAGAGGAGACTCATAAAACTGAAGATAGTGGAGTAGCCGAGAAGAGAGAGGAGTCCATTCAAAATAAAAAAGAAAAGTTGCAATATACACCCCTGAATTTAAAGTGGGATGATCCAGCTGTGGTGCGTACCACCCTTGTTAAAAGATGGACATGTCAATTGCGGAGGGTGATTGCGGTGATGATGTTATAGTTAAGGTCCAACAAAAGAGGGGTCAGGAAAAGAGTGCGACTCTTGGGCTTGTGATGAAAAGGCGAAGGAAAATGGCAAGGTTGGGAGAGTCCCAATATTTCAAAGGACGTTGTTGGGAGAGTCCCAATATTTCAAAGGACGCTGTTGGTGACCACTCTAAGGCCAGTTCCTCGTGATTCCCTTCTGTAGATGGGGAAATTCTGTTGGGAATGGGGACAAGAAGAAAAGTAATTTCTCTTTGCCCGTCCTTAGTGAAATGTAAATGGTTGTATTATGATGAGTTATTGGTGAAACGGATTTGATAATAATAATGATTAAAAAATGTAGTTCACATGTGTGCTTATGTGGAGAAGAAGGTATGGAAGCTTTGCATAACTTCTCTGTTCGGCTCCTAACCAAGGATGGTTGGTTGGATGACTCGATAAGCATTGATTGATTTGAGATTTGTCCAAATGCCCATGCTATGTAGTGATTTATTGATTTAATAATGGAAAAAATCCTTTTATGCGGAACATTGACATGGTCGTGCTTTTGCTACGGGAGTGGCACAACGGCTCTATCAAGTGGGTGGGTTCTAACTGGACAATACTGGACACCACTTTCCAGGTCTGTATTATTTTATAATTGTCCATGCTTATTTGGTAAATTTGGTATCCGTTATGATGCATAACTCATGTGCCGCTATGTAGAAATGTACTGCCTTAGATTACAATCAAACGAATGCGTATATGGAAAATAAGGACAGGAAGCACATCAACGGTCTACTGGGAATGGTCGATGGCGAAGTGCCAAAGTTGGCCAACCTTTAATTGTATGTGATTCACGTTTTTATGCCCTTCAACCTACAAAAGGAGAAGCACTAGATCTTACTTCTTTTCGATTTCAAAAATTGTGAAATAAGGGCATATGATTTGAAAACAGATCTGTGTAGAACCCAAGCCATCCAATGGGCAGTGCAGCCGGTTGCGAAAGTGTTGTCCTGATTGTTAGAAGAAGCATGATATATTGGTGAAGGTCTTATTCGAAAAAGTGACTACACTACTACAAAAAGTGAAAAAGACGACCAGAAAACGGTTTAACGGAAAACTATCGTTGAGTTTGAAAAGAAACGGTATCATAAAACCACCGTGTACGATTAACTTAAACACGTAAAAAGTGGAGATCCAATGGTATTTTTTAAAAACGACGCTCCAAATTAAAAAGTGTCGTCTTATAGAAAAAGTTTTCCTCAGAGGTAAACTCTGAGCCCAAAAACAACGGCATAAGGTATGAATCCACCTACGTAGAAAGTAAAGACGATGGTGTACAACAACAGCCGCCGTTTTTACTCTGTAATTAACACGACCAAATTTTCATTTTCAGCGTCGTATAATTTCAAAACAATCCACATCGGTATATTAAAAAATACCGCCGTATTAAATAAATGTAAAACGACGGTAAAGATAAATTTATCAACTTATTTTTTGTAGCATACTACAGACGGTATCTATAACTCTAACCACGTTGATAAAATTTACTTAATAAAATTTACCACTTCGTGAAGTTAAATTACAGTCGTATTTATTCACTTTATACGTCTAACCTTATATCTAAACCGTCGTCTTTATATGAATTTTTCTTTTACTATTTGTTTCTTGGATTTTGGTAGCCTACGACGGTAGATCAAAATAATGACAAGAATTGAGAATAACCACTACCGTTTATATAGAAAATCGCTTACAGAATCAGATTATTTTGAGATCCCAAGAGATATGAAATCTTAACAATGGGAACTCTGTTCCTCATCATAATCGGACCACCAATGTGAGAGAAAGACAATATTTTAGAAGTTGATGATGTGTGTATCTTCATGTCTTTGAGATACACAAAGGCACGCCCACATCAACATCCAAAATATTTGCCTCTAAAAATTGACGACGGCAGTCACAGATTTGCATTCAGAGAGACAATTTTTTAGAAATTGATGATGTGTGTGTGTTTGTGTCTTTCAGATACAGAAACGCACACACACATCAACATCCAAACAATTGCCTCTAAAATTTGACGATGGCAGCCAAAGACTTGCATTTAGAGAGACAATTCTGTGGAAGTTGATGATGTGTGTGTGTTTGTGTCCTTCAGATACACAAACGCACAGACACATCAACATCCAAATAATTGCCTCCTAAGAGTGAGACATAACCAAGGGCAAGAAGAAGCTGGAACCCTAATTGAAAACTGAAACTAAAAGACAGCGTGAAAAAATCTCAATTTATAAAAATAATTTTCACATCAACGTTGGTTACATTACACACCGACGTTCAACAATAGAAATCTATGTCAGTTCTTAAAACACGGAAGCCGTATAAAATAAACAAACAACGTCGGTCAATAAATTAAAGGCACGAGGTTTAGACAAACAATGTCGGTTCCACATAAAAAAACGACATGGTAACTTGTAATATCACTTCTTCAAAAGTAAGATTTTTTAATGTGTAGCGCCCAATTAACCATGTTGTTTTCTGAATACAAAAAGTCAAATGGCTTTTTTACTAACCACGTCGGTTGATGTTATTTTATTGTCGTGGTAAGTACATACTAGGGCGGTTTTTATCACAACCATTGTTGTATTGATCTTTGGGACACTATATAAACTTTTTGGTCACATGACCTAAACTTTTACGTTCTCTTTAAAATTTTCAGTTTTCTCTTAGTTTCCCTCTCATTTCCGAAAAGCTGCGTGTCTAATTCTCAGTTTCCCTCACTTTTACGTTCTTCTTCGTCTTCCAAATTTGATTCCGAAGAAAACTTTCATTGCAAGCCAAATGTATTTTTTCATTTTTTTTTTCAGTGTCCCTATCATTTGAAGTTTTATTTTCAAAGAATGAGTCCCACTAATGTTTGAAACAAGACTTAGGTTTGAAAAGGCCAAATCTTTCACTGTTCCCATTCACAAGTCATGTGAGGACGACAGGTTTTTCCTGTATTTGATGTTTTTATTGACACATCACGACAGTAATTAAATTTGTGCTATTTCAATAACACGGATGTTCATAATAACTGACATGGTGTGTTAATAAATATGACGTTTTAAAGAGAAAAACCGTTGTCTGATTTGAAATGAACGTGGGAGAGAGAAAACTGGGCCCTTTTTTTTATTTATGAACTTATAATACGATGACGGTTTTATTTAATTACCGTTGTTTTAAGTTGATGACCATGTTGTATTTGCACATCCACGTTTTTATAAATTAGCATGATGGTTTATTTTTTTTGCCGTCGTCTGAACTTTCATTTTACGTCTGAATTTTACCTCACCGTCGTTGTTTTTCTTGCAGTTTGTATTTCTCTCTAAACATGGTTTCAAAATCTCAAAGTAAGGAGGCTCAAGCGTGAAAAGGTCAAGGCAAGGACATTGTAGTTTCAAAGGCACAAATATGTTCCATGCAATCCAGCAAAGAAAATGAGATTTACTTCATCCTCCGAGAAAGATCCAAGCTCTGCGACATTTGATGAAGTGACAAAATCGACTTGCAGTATCAACACAATGAGTCGTGTTGTGAAGAGAAAAATCCAGAAGATTAAGCCTGCGGTTGAGTACAATAAAAGTGGCAGAGGCAGAGTTACATTGGTGTTTTGGCACGCACCAGAGTCCCTCTTGTGGACAAGAAATGGACTCAATTGCCCAAGGATCTGAAGGAGCATATTTGGGAAGCTGTTCAAATGGCTTATGTTGTTGGGTAAGAGGGCAAGAAGATGGTGCTGTCATCTGCCGTGAAAAAATGGAAGGATTTTAAGTCTACCTTAACTAGGCAGTTTATCCTTCCATTCGCAAATGAGAAGGAGAAGTTAAAAGAGCCCACTCAGCTTTACAACTTCATAGAGAAATCGCAATGGGATGCCTTTGTAGCTTGATGGTTATCCCCATATTTTGAGGCTGTGCATTCTAAGCAGTCACAAAGAAGGGATAAATGCGTGTACAACCATGGGTTATCTCGAAAAGGGTACGTTGGTTTAGAGGACTAATTGGAAGAAACCATGCCCGGTGAAGAAATCGATCGATCTCAGCTATGAAAGAAGGCAAGAGAAGATAAACAAAGAAACATCCCCAATCCAAAGGTTGCAGAGAAGGCAAAATTAATCGTAAGTCTTACTGACTCTGTTCTAAACTTGTGAAACAGAGGTTTTAGTTTTCATTCAGATGTTTTATTTACCGCCGTTTAAAAAAGATATAACGTCAGTATTTTTATGAAACCGATGTCTATATTGAATTACAACGACGTTTTTGTATTTCTGTGTTAGGTTTCATAAATTAAATTTTCAAATTTCTTCATATTCACACACGCACACACACACACACACACACACACACACACACACACACACACACACACTCTTCCTCTCTATTTCTCTGGAATTTGTTTGTATAATATTGCTGGAACTGATGTCAAATAAACGACGGTTTTTTCATGGACCGACGTTTTAATATATACAAAATGACGGTAGTTTTGGCCGATGTATTAAATGATTTTCTGAGTCTGTTTTTTAAATAAACAGTCGTCTTAACCTTTTTACCACGTTGGTTAATATTTTTATTTAATCAGTCTCTGAGGGCACTCTGACTGTCTCTAGGAGCAACGATGTTTTGAACTTGGCTTTGGGACCCCTGAACATGGTGGAAGAGTCAGAGGTGTTGGAGTTGGGGTTTCCCCAACTCAATTCTTCAATTTGCCGAGACAGCAGAGAGTAAAATTTGCTGACAAATTAAAGGAAAGTGTTATACAGCAGTGAGAGAGGAAACCAAAAAGATGGAGGCCAGGGCGAAGGAAAGTGTTTTGGAGACAGTCAGAGCAGAGAATGAAATTTTGTTGAAACAATTCAGTCAACTAATTTCCAACTTTGATCCCAATTTGCTCGGTAAAACTCCAACTACACCAATGACTCAAATTCCTCAAATTCCTCAAGAGCAAAGCCCAAAAAAATCCAATGTCTGACAAAGCAAGTTGCTCTAATGTGATTGGCCTTGTTTTGGAGGAAGACAATCCCATGAATTATGCTAATGATGATGCTGCTGAAAGCCGTCAAGATGAAACGGTAAAATCTATGACATTTGATTTTTTCTGATTTTGAATTTTTACATACACGTTGGTTTTTATTTTACAATCCGTCGTCTATTTTAACCTAGGCGACTTTTCTATTGTGTTGTGATGTTATAACATTTACACCACGACACCGTCATCTATAACCTTTACCTCGTCAATATGTTCCAGAAACCGTCGTAGATATTATACACAACGTCGGTTTTGTTGATTTGGGGAATCGTTTATTTTACTTCATGTAGA
This sequence comes from Prunus dulcis, assembly GCF_902201215.1. Classification (NCBI taxonomy): domain Eukaryota; kingdom Viridiplantae; phylum Streptophyta; class Magnoliopsida; order Rosales; family Rosaceae; genus Prunus; species Prunus dulcis. The sequence goes on along the minus strand of NC_047656.1, from coordinate 943,136 downwards.
AACTAACTTTTATTTCTTCATTTATTTCTTGTTACAGGATCTCTCAAAGCTTGCTATGCCAGCTCCTCTGTTAGCCTTATGCCACTATATCGAGACCAAGTTGAAGCCTGCTAACGAGACAATTACAATTCACATGCCAGAGGAAATGTTTGGCACTGAGCATGATACCTGGCTCTTGTGTGAAGACGTTTTACAGTTTGCATCCATGGTTGAGATTGGATCCACAGTGATTACATTAGGTAATTTTAGAAATCTAATTTTTTTTTATTATTTACATTTCTTTTCTTTTAAATTAAAATCTCATTTAATTGAATTTCATATATTTAATTAGGTACCTATTTGACTATTTAAAAATGGCAAATATGGTAAACCTTGTTGGCCTCGTGGACCCAGGACAAGTTAACTCTCAATCTGGAACGTTATCTCACCGTTCAAAACATCTATCAGACCGCCTGAAAAACACAGATAGGGATCATTTTACTTGATGCCTTATAATCCAGGGTTAGTCCCCTTCTATACTTGGTCCCTTGTAATTTTTTTTAGTATATTTAATCTATGAGTAATGCTACACTTACCACATTTTTATCCCACATTTCTATACCACATGATGTGGCATGTCCATATTATATGCCACATCAATTAAATCAATGAAGTGTATTTTAATTAAGACAATTAGAAAAACAAACACTGAAATAAATCATAAAAGAAAAGAAAATATGAAATAATTTTAATTGATATGGCTGTCCACCTCAACTGCCACATAAGATGGTATAGAGATGTGGTATACAAATGTGGCAAGAGTAGCATTATTCTTAATCTATATGGATCATTATGTGTAGGGGTCATTGGGTGTTAATAATTGTGTGACTAGCTAAGGAGACTCTCTATTACATGGATTCATTGCCAAACCGCTCTGTTGACGAGGACATGAGAAATATAGTGAATACGTAAGTTTATTTATGAAAATCTAAGATTTTTTATTTCTGCATTTGAATGATATGACGACATTTTCAAATACCGACGTTGTAATGAAAACACAACGACGGTATATTATAACTGATGTTTGAAATCATTTACAATGTCAACATTTTCTTGAAACCGTCGTCTTAATTGAAATACCACGTCGTTTGTGTTTTTCATTTTAGGACGTTTTAATTTTTTTTGTTCAACTTTCATTTAAAAACAACTTTAGTTATACGTCGTTTTTCGTCGTCACTAACGTTAGAATGATACACAACGACGGTTCTTATTTACCGACGATTGAAATAAAATACGACGTCATTTGTTTTACAAAACCTTCGTCTTCACTTATTTACCACGACGATTAATATTTTTTATGCTGATTTTTAGTTTTGTCATTAACACTTTTTGTTTTCTTGAAACAGTTCAATCAAAATATATAACTCTCACATAGGCAAACAATCATCACGTAAATCACCCATATGGAAAAATATAGAAGGCACTCCTAGGCAACCAACAAATGTAGAGTGTGGCTTCTACGTGATGTGTTTCATGAGAGAGATAATTCATGATCCAGGCCTAGCATTTGAGAAAAAGGTAAAATTTAGGATCTAATTTCTTTATTTTAATACCACGACTTTTTCTTTCAAAACCTTCGTTTTAATTTTTATAACACGTCGGGTTTTGTTTTTTATTTGCAGTTTGACAAGAAAAAGGAACCAATTGTGTATGTACAAGAACATATTGACGAAGTTAGGTTGGAATGGGCAAAATTCGTGAACAAGCAATTACAAAACAATAAGTGATATAATTTATTTTAACAATGTTTAGGTTTATTTTAATTTATTGATAATGTATATAAATATATTTTTGGTAATTAATTGAACAATCATCCAAAAAATCAACTGAAATATGTTTTTGTTTCTAGTTTTTTTTTTATAAGATATTTATGTCGTTAAATGAAATAAAATGAAAATAACTCATAAAAATTTAAATTAATTCCCAAAAACCGACATCTCATTCATATTTACACGTCTCATATCTATTAACAACCGCCGTCTTATTATAGCGGGAAAGAAAACATCGACAACATTTCTCAAAAAAGACATGTAAGGTTGTTAAATATGACGGTTAATATATAAAACTAAAATCTACAAAAAAAAAATTGTATAGATATACTACGTCCGTTAGTACAACAAACATGACATGTTAAAAATATACAACGATTATATGTCCATTACAGGTTGAAACAATATAACTTAATTTCTAAGTTATCAGTGCTTTCCGAACCAACGATTATATGTAACTTATTTTTCACATGTACATGAGTACATAAGCATAAATCCAATAAATTGTGTAATCATGAAAGGATTTTTTTTTCAGAGATTAATTTGTTGAACAAAACGATAACTAAATTGACATATTATGTTTCATGCCATAAATAACTTGGCAACTTAAACGAGTACAAATTGCAATTAAAGTATATATGACTCCAAGGTTGGCGTTGTTTGTTGGTACATGAGTATGAATTTTAGTAAATCTATGATGAAACCACGGTAGATTGGAATTTAGATTTCTCAATATTATCTTACTGAAACTAAGGCCAGAATCAAATCCCAATATGTTATCGAATTTCTAAGTTGTTTGTGCTCTCCAATCCTAAGATTATACGTAACTTAATTTTTTGTAAATGCATGTGTAGAAAAGGATATGATAAATAAATTGTGTATCCATGAAAGAAATATTATTTTAAGAGATGAATTTGTTCGACTAGAATGGTAACTAAATTAGTGGATTAGGTTTCAAGCCAAAACTAGTACGACCTAAAGTCAAAGTATATATGACAAGACCCAACCCAAATTCCACTTTGGAATCTGAGCCGAAACCTATGCGTGTCCGACACCTGGTAGGTGCTGGGCACACTTGACCAAATTGCCCTTATAATCGAAAACCAAAATGAACCCTAAGTTTGACTTTTGCTCGGCTATAAATACTCGTTTCCCAAAAATTTTACACCTATACAAAAGGCAATATATAACCCCAATCATTCAACATGCACAATAATAGAATCCATGCAACCAAATCTCAAATCTTTATGCCCTCAGACCACTTTAAATCAAATAAATCATTCTGCCAACTGAAACTGATCCCAACTTTTGAAACAACATGAATATGTTAACATATTTCAATATAACTTATCTGAATTGTTTTTCAATCACTTGGTCTCGCGGTTGCACCTAGTAACTCTAGGTTACCTACGAACCATCAACAAGGAATCAAGCCACACATAGTTCTTTTACCTATTATGTTTACACATAAATAGGCTACTCAAAGAATTTCCTCAAATCCATGAATCAATTTATATTTTACTTGCATAAATCATATGTAAAAACAAACAAACTCATAACACACTTAATTCTTCCTTTAAAGCTCACAGAAAGCTCATGTACGCGAATAAAAAAACAAAACCATTCATTACTTGCCTCATAAAATCAGAAAAATAGTCATTCAAACTTTTACCCAAAAATACCAAGATAAAATCCTCAATTTGTTTTTAAACCTCTTAAAAACCCAAATATTCTCCACTTAGGCATACCCCCATTCATATTTCGTCAATTCCTTTAATATATCGTCAATTACAATAAGTTTCCATCAATTCCATAAATTTTCCGTCAATTTCAATAATGTACCGCCAATTCCTTGTGTCACATAATGTGACACATCCTCGCAAGTCTCGGAAACACAAAGTCAACCGAGCCGCAATCCTCGCAAGCCTCGGAGACACAAAGTTGACCGAGCTGCAGTCCTTTCACCACACTATTTAGGCGTCCCCAAAACTTGTGGGGCATGATAAAAAATAACAAAACTGTTTCAAGGCAACTAGGGGGTACCCTAAGGTGGGTTTGAAACCCATATTCCGATACTTATCATAAATTTTCCCTTTATTCCACAAATCTGTATATCAAATCTTTTCTCAACTCTTCACAACTAATCACAATATAATATATCCTTAGAGAAAAAAAAAACAATTACATAATAACTCATACGCATTAAATCATCCAATAACACTCGGTCAAGTACTCTTTTAATAATAATAATCACAATAACATTAATAAATAAATAAATAGCAAAATAACCTTCAAATCTTAAAATAACACTCAAGAAAATAATAAAATACTATAACATAAACTCGTAATTCAAACATAAACAAAATAGTTCACAAACAGTCAAGCCTCATTTAGACAGTCATTCGAGCAATGATATATATTAATGTATCAAGTAGCGCTGATTATGGCATTTCCTTCTGTGCTTGCGGGTGTGTAGAGATGTCTTGAAGAATGAACTTCGATATTTTATCTGGTGGACACTTACACCAATTCTCAACGCATGTGCATGGGCCGCATGGAGTAGATGTTTGGCACGGATAACGAACAACTGGACCTCTTGCTTCGGCTCCAAATTGCACACCTACCACAATTAATATTTCCATAATTCATAATAAAATTGTTTTTTGCCTTTATTGTGAACATACTGCTTTATGCATGAGTTTATGTTACGAAAATATACACTTAAACTCAACTTTATGGCTGAAAATATCGACAATTGTTAGGTTAAAGTATATAATTTTCACAATGTATGAACGACATATACACATTTTAAAAATAAGTGAACTCAACCACGTCAGAGGAAAAAAAAAATTTCATATATGCAGTTGTATTCTTCAAAGAAGTCAACCCTTCAAGTTAGCCTAGGTTGTTAGGATTAACGTATGATTATAGTATGTCAAGAATAAATTTCTCTTTCATTGTAACAAAAATAAATATTGAGAGAAGTATTTTACCATCATATGAAACAAGAAAGAGCACAATGAAGAAAGCTGACTTGAATGAACCTTTCTCCATATCTATTCAACTTGTTGAAAGCTAGGCAGGATTATATGACAGGACCCGACCACTTTGGAATTCGAGCCGAACCCTATGCGTGTCCGACACCTGAAGAATGCCGAGCACAAATGACCAAATCGTCCTTCTAACTAGAAACGAATTTTTCTATCAGCTAGACTTTTGCCGAAAATTCGGCAGTCTCCCCTGTAATTTGCTTGTTTCTCAAAAGTTTCCACCTGTCAACAAACATTTATATATCCCAATCATTCAGCATGCATTGAATTATATCAAAGCAATCAAGCATCATATCATTCTGGCCTCAGGCCTCAACAAATCAAATAAATCATTCTACTAATAAAATTCATCTCAACTTTCAAAACATCAACAGTACATTAGCAATCTCAAACACTCTAACTTGTGGCTGCACCTTGTAACATTAGGCTGCCTACATACCCTTACTGAGGGATCAAGCCACATGTAGTTCTTTCCCTTTAATACTGTAATTGAATATCTTATTCATTCATCATATTGCCATGTATTTTGCAAGTCAAACTGAATTCTCATGTGTGTGATGTACTCAATCATATTAACAACTCTAAAACAATGCTTTGCAACTTTCCAATACTCGTAACAATCATATACTGATTATAAATAAGTCATATATTGAACTCACTCTATTTTAGTTTAAGAACATCTCAAAACCGAGATTCTCCCAAACTTATATCAATACTCTCCCTTTATTTTTCAATCCATTACCCGACCTTTATATCAATTTTCTAATAAATTGATTCTCAACTATACTTATATGCACAATCTAGCAATTTATAAGTAGCTATCTATACTTAATACGTAACATGACCCAGATAACTCATTCTCGGTCAAGGCCCATTTACAGGGTCATTTAAACACTATTTTGAACCTACCCTGCAAGTCTGGTCCAAATTGAACGGTCGGATTGATCACGATCAGATGACAACAATTAATCTTGCCTTGGGGTTCGTGGTTTCGAAGTATCCGGAACTCCAATTCACGATCCGTCAAATCCTACACGATCCTAGAATTGGCTTAATCAATATATATGAAATTGACAGCAATCCAATGGTTCAAACTTATCGAACCCAGAAATCGCACAATAGAGGATATCCCTTCGGAGTTCAAACATTAACAAAATTGGAATCCGAAAGTACATACGCACTTGTGAGATCACAATGATCATTTTAGGACAGAACGTTGCCCCAAAACACAGTACCCATGCGCCGCCACGCTCCGGCAATGCTTAGGTGTGCAGATCAAATTCCTACGGCCGGAAATACTTCAAACTGTGGGCCAAGATTCCTACCCTAGATGTAAAACCTTATTTGGAGTCACTTTTGTTCTTCGGCATACCCCGAAAAACGAGTAGAAGTGGCCGAAATCTCATCCCGAAATCCGGCCAAATTTCAATTCGTGATTTGGGTTATCTACGCTAGAAATTGATCCAATCCTATCCAACCATTAGCTAGAGCTCGAGAAATAGATGAGAAACCATACCTCTTTTGCCGGAGATGGTGGCCGGAAACGGCCGGAAAAGACCAAGAAGATGCTAATTATGGATATTTATGGAATGAGGAGAAAGAGACGAAGAGATTGCAAGTTGTGGCACTCGATTTGGTGACTGGACAGAGGAGAAATCGAAGTTTGAAAATGGTTGGTCGTCCCCAAAATCAGAAACAGCAGAATCTGGGTTAAAAAGAAATCTGAACTTCGAAATATTTATGATTGTGCCACTCAAATTCTTTTGATCGTAACTTCTTCGCTATAACTCCGATTTGAGCCCACTACGTGTCTACGGACTTATCTCGACATGCTCTAAGCAACGGTACAACTGAAATTTCCAAATTCCCTCCTAATCAAAAGGTCAACTTTTTCTCTAATACAATATTCTAGGGGTATAATTGTCTTTTCATATAATAAATTAATAATTAAAAAATAATTAAGGATCGGGTTGTTACATTATAGGTTTGTACATGCTATAAAACTTAAATTCGGAGTCACTAGTTTTTTAAAAGACTACGAGATATATAGGCGAATTTGAAAACTATTTTCTATGATTACACATTTTGGTGAGGTTGGATTCAATGAATTGTTCACCCATGAATTTTGTAAACAAATCAATTTATCAAACTATAATGGTAAATAAGTTAGCATAATAAGATTGCAATTTGATATCTAGTATAACTAGGTGCATATTTAAGATATGAAGCTTAATTTCTAAGTTATTTCTACTCTCCAGACATAAGATTATACGCAACTTATTTTTTGTAAATGCATGTGTAGAAAAGGGTAAGTTAAATAAATTGTGTATCCATGAAAGAGATAATATTTTAAGAGATGAATTTGTTCAACTAGGATGGTAACTAAATTAGCATATTAGGTTTCAAGCTAAAACGAGTACGACCTAAATTCAAAGTATATATATATATATATATTCTATTATTGGCATTATTTGTCTGTATAAAAGTATGACTTTTAGCAAATCCATGATGAACGCATAGGATTCAAAGAATTGTTCATGTATGAATTTTCTAAAAAAATCAATGTATCGAACTATAATGGTAAATAAATTGGCATAATAAGATTGCAATTTTATTCCTTATATAATTAATGGCTTAAAATTATTGAAACAATATAACTTAATTTCTAAGTTATCAGTGCTTTCTAAACCGATGATTATATGTAACTTATTTTTCACATGTGCATGTGTACGTAATGATAAATCCAATGAATTGTGTATTCATGAAAGATTTTTTTTCAGAGATTAATTTGTTGAACAAAACGGTAACTAAATTGGCATATTATGTTTCATGCCATAAATAACTTGGCATCTTAATCGAGTACAACTTGCAATTAAATTATATACGACTACAAAATCGGCATTGTTTGTTGGTACATAAGTATGAATTTTAGTAAATCTATGATGAAACCACGGTAGATTGGAATTCAGATTTCTCAATATTATCTTACTGACACTAAGGCCAGAATCCAATCCCAATATGTTATCGAATTAATGGACCTTGATGGTCTATTTTTTTAAATACAAAAACGCTACGTGACAAAACTTGTTTACCAACTTTTTGTATGTGAAAGAGATACTGGTTTTTTTAAAACACAGTTATGTGGTGATAAAATAAAATAAAAATGACAACCAAAGAGATATTGGTTTTTTTAAAATTTAAGTCTTTCGTGTAATTCGGTGGATCGAACACTAAACTAGTAAGAAATAATAATATTTAACACACACTAAATAAATTAGTAATATTTACTTGTTTTGAGATTTAGAACTATGTGCTTGAGATTAAAATATAAAGTAACTACATATTCGTTAGCTTCTTTGTAATCCTGATATGTACAACTTTATATGTTTTTCAAGTGATTAAAATAGGTCAATTGGGACCACCACTTATATTTACCATATTTACGACAACGGTTTGAGAATAGAAGGCTATATCTTTCACAACAATCAATATGGTTTGAGAATGAAAATATTTTACAACCAGTATCTCTTTCACAAAACAAAACAAAACAAAATTGGATTTCTAGAATTACCTCATGTGTATTTCAATCATTGTGGATCCCATCTCAACCACGAAAGCAAACTGTAAAATGTCTTCACACAAGAAGAAGGTATAATGCTCAGTGCCAAACACTTCCTCTGGAATGTGAATTATAATGGTCTTGTTAGCATGCTTCAACATTGGTCTCGACAAATTGGGATAGGGCTAACAGAGGAGTGGCATGTTAAGCTTTGAGAGATCCTGTAACAAGAAATTAATAAAGAAAAAAAAAGTTAGTTTGTACATCAAGTAAAATAAACGACTCTAACAAATCAACAAAACCCACGTGGTATATAATATCAATGACGGTTTCTAGAACATACTAACAGGGTAAAGGTTATAGACGACGGTAAATACATAACTGTCGTGGTGTAAATGTTCTAACGTCGCTACACAATAGAAAGGTCATCTAGTTTAAAATAGATGACGGGTAGTAAAATTAAAACTGACGTCGTAAAATACTTAGACGATGGTTGAATGCAACATCTATTTAAAATTTAAAAATCAGAAAAAATCAAATGTTAGAGATTTTACCGTTTCATCTTGTCGGTTTTCAGATCAAGATCAGTCGTGGGATTATCTTCCTCCAAAACAAGGGCTCTCACATTAGAGTAGCTTGCTTTGTCAGACATTGGATTTTTTGGGCTCTGCTCTTGAGGAATCGGAGGAATTGGAGTAATTGGTGTAATTGGAGTTTTACAGAGCAAGTTGGGATCAAAGCTGGGAATTAGTTGACTTAATTGTTTCAACAAAATTTCCCTCTCTGCTCAGACTACCTCCAAAACACTTTCCTTTGCCTTGGCCCCTATCTTTTTGGTTTCCTCTCTCACTGCCTCCATAACGCTTTCCTTCAATTTGTCAACAAATTTTACTCTCTGCTATCTCGTCAAATTGCAGAATTGAGTTGGGGAACCCCAGCTCCAACACCTCTGACTCTCCCACCTTGCTCAGGGGTTCCCAAAGCCAAGTTCAAAATATCGTTGCTCCCAGAGACAGTCAGGGTGCCCTCGGAGACTTGTTTTTTCAAATCATCCTAAAAGTGAGAGAGAGAATGTTAGTGAGTGAACAAATAGTAAAACTGATTAAATAAACTAAATAAAAATATTAACTGACGTGGTAAAGAGGTTAAGACGACGGCTTATTTAAACAACAGACGCAGAAAATCCTTTAATACATCGGTCCAAAACTACCGTTGTTTTGTATACATTATAACGTCGTTCCATGAAAAAACCGTCGTATATTTGACAATCAGAGATAAAAACACTTAACCAAAATATTCATAGATCCAGAAATAATGTACAAACCAATTGCAGAGAGAGAGAGAGAGAGAGAGAGAGAGAGAGAGTGTGTGTGTGTGTGTGTGTGTGTGTGTGTGTGTGTGTGTGTGTGTGTGTGTGAATATGAAGAAAGTTCAAAATTTTAATTTAAAAAGCCTAACAGAAATACAAAACCGTCGTTATAATTCAATACAGACGTCGGTTTCATAAAAATACTGACTTATATCTTTTTTAAACAACGGTAAATAAAAACCGTCGTGGGTTTTCATGTCTAACGACGGTTACTAAAAAGATCGACGTCTAAATGAAAAATAAAACCTCTATTTTACAAGTTTAAAATAGAGTCAAAGAACCTTTGGATCAGGGATGTTTCCTTTGGATCAAAGAACCTTGTTTGGCAGGGGAAAAAGACCAAAAGTGACTCCACTAGTTGTGATGGTTCCCTACGTATAGGTATTAGCCGGTGATGTGAAGTTCTCCGATCGCCGAAATTTAATCAAGATACCCACGCGCTGTCAACACGTGTGGCAGCGTGTGGGACCCATGGTGGCAGTTCATAGGGTTCCAAAATAATCCGCATATCGTCCCGAGCACCGTAGTATGCTCAGATTACCGATAGGTTATTGATTGATTATCGAACGGAACTTCACATATTAGGCCACATTCGAGTTCAATAGGTTCGGACCGTCCGATCAGTCCCACTTTCAAATATGTTATTTCTCATATTTCTAGGAACATGTGGATTGAGAATCGGAGTCCCGGATACTCCAAATCAATGATTCTTGTGTTAGATGAACCAGTTACCGTTCAATTGTGAATGATCATGAGCAATCTGACCACTCGATCGAGACCAAACCTTCGGGACATGGTTAGTAGATTTTGTTGGATTTTTATAGGAACATTCGGATCAGAAATCGGAGGTCATGGGCCTCGCAGGCCTAATTGACCAATTTCTGCAAGGAAACTTTTAATGTGAGTTTAACTTATTGTTATGGACTAATAGGAGTTATCAGATAACAAATTTAAGGTCGTGGGCCCTATGAGCCTAGTGGACTTAGACAGTGGGCCATGTCGGCTCGGTTGATGCCTTTAGTAAGTTGTAATGGTGAATGGACTTTTGTTCTAAAAATGGCATTTATGCTTTTGAATTTATTAAATATCTACGGATGATGTTTTTGTCATTTTATTTCCAAGCAAGATATATTTACTTACTATTATTCAGTTATGGCTAGGGATGATTTTAAATGTGCATGTACGTTTAAGATTGATGGCTAGTTTGATAAGTGTGAATTGTTTCACGAATGAATAAGAGGAAGGTTTATTAACAATTTAGGACAAGGGATTACACTATTGGTTATTAAGAAATGGTTCATTTATTATTTTATTCTCTAGTTTGGCATTTGATTATTTGTTGTATTGTTTGAAAGTGATGAATTATGTATATCCATTTCTTTATTCATTGAATTATGAAGGACAAACTACAGTAAACCCCGCCAAAAGGTCAAGGCAAGGACATTGTAGTTTCAAAGCCACAAATGGGTGAAGCCAAATCTGTTTCAAGCAATCCCGCAAAGAAGATGAGATTTACTTTATCCTCCGAGAAAGACCTAAGCCCTGCGACATTTGAGGAAGAGACAAAATCGACTCGCGGTATCAACACAATGAACCATGTTGTGAAGAGGAAAATTCAGAAGATTAAGCCTGTGGTTGAGTACAATAAAAGTAGCAGACCACATGGCAAGGCTGCTATTGAGATGCAAAGTTACATTGTGTTTTGACACGTACCAGAGTCCCTCTTGTGGACAAGAAATGGACTAAATTGCCCAAGGACTTGAAGGAGCAGATTTGGGAAGCTGTTCAAATGGCTTATGTTGTTGGGGAAAGGGGCAAGAAGATGGTGTTGTGTTCAGCCGCCAAAAAATGGAAGGATTTTAAGTCTACCTTAACCAGGCAGTTTATCCTTCCATTCACAAATGAGAAGGAGAAGGAGAAGTTAAAAGAGCCCCCTCAGCTTTATAACTTCATAGAGAAATTGCAATGGGATGCCTTTGTAGCTTCAAGGTTATCTCCAGATTTTGAGGTTTTGCATTTTGAGCAGTCACAGAGAAAGGAGAAATGCGAGTACAACCATAGGTTGTCTCGAAAAGGGTACATTGGTTTGGAGGGTCAATTGGAAGAAACCATGCCCGGTGAAGAAATCGATCGATCTCTACTATGGAAGAAGGCAAGAGAAGATAAACAAGGAAAAATCCCTGATCCAAAGGTTGCAGAGAAGGCAAAATTAATCGTAAGTCTCACTGACTCTGTTTCAAACTTGTAAAATAGAGGTTTTATTTTTCATTTAGACGTCAATCTTTTTAGTAACCGTCGTTAGACATGAAACCCCACGACGGTTTTTATTTACCATCGTTTAAAAAAGATATAACGTCAGTATTTTTATAAAACCGACGTCTGTATTGAATTATAACGACGGTTTTGTATTTCTGTTAGGCTTTTTAAATTAAATTTTGAACTTTCTTCATATTCTCACACACACACACACACACACACACACACACACACACACTCTCTCTCTCTCTCTCTCTCTCTCTCTCTCTCTCTCTCTCTATATATATATTTCTCTGCAATTGGTTTGTACATTATTTCTGGATCTATGAATATTTTGGTGAAGTGTTTTTATCTCTGATTGTCAAATATACGACTGTTTTTTCATGGACCGATGTTATAATGTATACAAAACAACGATAGTTTTGGACCGACGTATTAAAGGATTTTTTGCGTCTGTTGTTTAAATAAGCCGTCGTCTTAACTTCTTTACCACGTCAGTTAATATTTTTATTTAGTTTATTTAATTAATTTTACTATTTGTTCACTCACTAACATTCTCCCTCTCACTTTTAGGATGATTTGAAAAAACAAGTCTCCGAGGGCACCCTGACTATCTCTGGGAGCAACGATATTTTGAACTTGGCTTTGGGAACCCCTGAGCAAGGTGGGAGAGTCAAAGGTGTTGGAGCTGGGGTTTCCCCAACTCAATTCTGCAATTTGCCGAGATAGCAGAGAGTAAAATTTGTTGACAAATTGAAGGAAAGTGTTATGGAGGCAGTGAGAGAGGAAACCAAAAAGATAGGGGCCAAGGCAAAGGAAAGTGTTTTGGAGGTAGTCAGAGCAGAGAGGGAAATTTTGTTGAAACAATTCAGTCAACTAATTCCCAGCTTTGATCCCAACTTCCTCTGTGAAACTCCAATTACACCAATTACTCCAATTCCTCCAATTCCTCCAATTCCTTAAGAGCAGAGCCCAAAAAATCCAATGTCTGACAAAGCAAGCTACTCTAATGTGAGAGCCCTTGTTTTGGAGGAAGATAATCCCACGAATGATCTTGATCTGAAAACCGGCAAGATGAAACGGTAAAATCTCTGACATTTGATTTTTTCTGATTTTTTAAATTTTAAATAGATGTTGCATTCAACCATTGTCTAAGTATTTTACGACGTCAGTTTTTATTTTACAACCCATCATCTATTTTAAACCAGATGACCTTTCTATTGTGTAGCGACGTTAAAACATTTACACCACGACAGTTATGTATTTACCGTCGTCTATAACCTTTACCCCGTTAGTATGTTCTAGAAACCGTCGTTGATATTAGATACAACGTGGGTTTTGTTGATTTGTTAGAGTCGTTTATTTTACTTGATGTACAAACTAACTTTTATTTCTTTATTAATTTCTTGTTACAGGATCTCTCAAACTTAACATGCCACTCCTCTATTAGCCCTATGCCAATTTGTCGAGACCAAGTTGAAGCATGCTAACGAGACCATTATAATTCACATTCCAGAGGAAGTGTTTGGCACTGAGCATTATACCTTCTTCTTCTGTGAAGACATTTTACAGTTTGCTTCCGTGGTTGAGATGGGATCCACAATGATTGAAATATACATGAGGTAATTCTAGAAATCCAATTTTTTTTTTGTTTTGTTTTTACATTTCCTTTCTTTTAAATTAAAATCTCATTTAATTGAATTTCATATATTTAGGTACCTATTTGACTATTTAAAAATGGCAAATATGGTAAACCTTGTTGTCCTCTTGGACCCTGGACAAGTCAGCTCTCAATCTGGAATGTTATCAAAACATCTCTCAGACCGCCTAAAAAACACAGATGGGGTTCAACTTTACTTGGTGCCTTATAATCCAGGGTTAGTCCCCTTAACTATACTTGGTGCCTTGTAATATATATATATATATATATATATATTTTGGGAGTATATTTAATCTATATGGATCATTATGTGTAGGGGTCATTGGGTGTTAATAATTTTGAGACCAGCTAAGGAGACTGTCTATTACATGGATTCATTGCCAAACTGCTTTGTTGATGAGGACATGAGAAATATAGTGAATACGTAAATTTATTTATGAAAATCTAAGATTTTTTATTTATGCATTTGAATGATACGATGACTTTTTCTAATACTGACATTTTAATGAAAACACAACGACGATACATTATGACCAACGTTTGAAATCATTTACAACGTCAGTATTTTCTGTAAACTGTCGTCTTCATTGAAATTCCACGTCGTTTGTGTTTTTCATTTTAGGACGTTTTAATTTGTTCTGTTCAACTTTCATTTAAAAACAACTTATGGTTATACGTCATTTTTCATCGTCACCGACGTTAGAATGATACACAACGACGGTTTTTATTTACTGACGTTTGAAATTAAATACGACGTCACTTGTTTTACAAAACCGTCGTCTTCACTTATTTACCACGACGGTTTATATTCTTTATTCTGATTTTTAGTTTTGTCATTAACACTTTTTGTTTTCTTGAAACAGTTAAATCAAAATGTATAACACAGGCAAACAATCATCACGTAAATCACTCATGTGGAAAAATCTACAAGGCACTCCTTGACAGCCGACAAATGTAAAATGTGGCTATTACGAGATGTGTTTCATAAGAGATATAATTCATGATCCAAGCCTAGCATTTGAGAAGAAAGTAAAATTTAAGATATAATTTCTTTATTTTTGTAAGAACCCAAAACAAAATATCTAAAAAGAAAGAAAATATCTAAAAAGTAAGGAAAATATCTTTTAGTGAAAAGACCATTTTGCCCTTACATTAATAATGGGGGAAAATTTGACTTTTTGATCGAGAAAGAATTTGGGAATTCCGCTTGCGCCATTGCGTAGAGCACGGCGAAAGGAGTCCGTAGACACGGAGTGGGCCCGAATCGGAGTTGTAACGAAAACGTTATGGTCAAAAGAGTCTCAGTGGCATAACCGTAAATATTTCGAAGTTGCATCTATATAAACCCAGACTCTGCGCGAAACGGGCCACCGACTTCCAGAAGGTGCTGGCGCCGCCTCCGAGCTCCAATGTCCACGGGACCGGTGGCGTTGGAACTGCCATCGAGTCCCCTACCTTCTCCAA
This sequence comes from Prunus dulcis, assembly GCF_902201215.1. Taxonomy (NCBI): domain Eukaryota; kingdom Viridiplantae; phylum Streptophyta; class Magnoliopsida; order Rosales; family Rosaceae; genus Prunus; species Prunus dulcis. The sequence goes on along the minus strand of NC_047656.1, from coordinate 927,970 downwards.
CCGACCTCAACCGTGGGGCCGCCCTGAGCTGGCCGGAAAATTGTGTTTTTCGACGGAGGTTCGTCCGAAGCTACCCAAATTTCCAGCTCGAAATTCTCCTTCGTTTCTCCACCAAATCGATCGAGTAAGGCACCAGGAGCCCGACAGAATTATAAAAGAGATCTTCGAGGGATCGAAGTAGCTCGGACCATCTGCCATAGAAATATGCGGGATCCACCACCGAGCCATTCAAATCCTCCGCATCACCACGTAAGGTGAAATTTTTTGGGATTAGTCAAAATACAGGGGAGACTCTGCCGAAATTTCGACAGAAGTCTAAGGGAAGTTAAAAAGAATTTGAGACAAGAAGAGTAAAAAGGTCATTTGTGCCCGACATTGCCAGGTGTCGGACACGCACAGGAGTTGGCTCGAATTCCAAAGTGAAAATTGGGTCGGGTCCTGTCAATTTGGTATCAGAGCATAGGTTTTACTTCCTGTAGACTTTGCACTCTGTGCATTTTCGTTCTCTTCTCAAGTTGGGCCCAAATGGTGGTGGTATCCGTAGGAAAATTAGATAGTTATCCCGACGTAAGGGATGAGTTTCCCAAGTTGGACAGGAACGGCACGGATGTTTGAACCGGTAGAGTAATCGGTTGTTAGAGGCTCGTCAGGAGCCGTACCTATCGTGCTTAGTAAACAGGGAGATCCAAACATTCAATAGACCCTGGAGGTGTTAGCCCAAGCTTTCGCCAGCTAGAGAACCATCCGTGAGATAGGTGGTTACAGTAAAAAAGGATGAGAGCTATAAATTCTGGTAATCGTTGTCCTTAGTAGTAAAGGACGATTGGATTGAAAGGAATAGAGTAAATTATGAATGTCATGGGTGTTTTACAGAAGAGAAGTATTGGTAGGATGTGATGTGAATACAGGAGTTTTTTGCAGCAGGATAGAGGATAACGGTTGAAACCGAATACGAGAAAAAGGTTTCACGTACTGTTTCTAGTAATAGAAAATGGGAAGTAAGAGGTAGTACCTGGTTATGATAAAGTTAAAAGCCTCCAGTCAAGGTATGGTGATCAGTTAGTAGTTAGTCAGTTTTGATAACGTGGTGATGTCTGTCCCAGTCAGATAATGGGCAGAGCCTGAGGTGCACTTTGTGCAAAATATTTGGAAATAAGTAATTTGAATCAGAAAAAGTTGAAGAAAGGTGTCTACAGTAGTGATCACAGTTCCAAGCATCGAATGGCCGTAAGTATGGAAGCTGCCGACCTGGAGCTAGTTCCAGTGAAAGTGCCTGTCAGTGTAGTAGTATTAGAAATTTTCCTGGGGCCGGTGTAGCCAAAAACATGGAGAGATAGGTGTTGATAGGCTCTGACAGGAGAAGTTGATCTAATGTGCCAAGTATGGTAGGAACCGTTCTGGGCCCTGCTAGTGGAATACCGGTCTCTATAATTTAGAATTAGAAATCCAGGTTAGATTTCAGCTGGACTCAGGTAAAAAGAAGCTTTTGGGCCTTGATTTCAGTTTACTCCCACAATTTACTCTAGATAGACGATCAGTTTAAGGAAATGACTCAAATTGTGGAAGGATATTGGAACATAACGTACTACAGTTTCAGAACGATTTGAGTAAAGAAAGATGTTGGTTTGAGAGTATGCCTTAAGTAACAGTTGTTGGATTTCCTTGGATTAAATGTTTCCAATAGATGCCTTACTCGAGATATAGTATGGATCACCCAAGTATGAAGATAGAATGTTAAGTAAGATTCATTGAAATCTGGAGGTATTGTAGGAAATAAAGAACCTGATTGAATTAAGCAGAAAAAGACTCTAAGTAATCCAGGATTGACAAGGAGTTAGGCAGATATTGGAAGAAGGATCTTCAGATAAGTATTCTCGATAGTTATCGCCTGAGGAAGGTGAAATGAGATTTAAGGAAGTCAGGGAGCCAAATCCTAGTTAGATTGGACCCAATGAGATTATAGAACGCGTAGAAAACAAGCAGTTCAGATTTTCGAAGAGAAAGTAAGTAGCTTTCAAGGAGATGTGCAGTGTAGTAACCCAAGTAGCCAGTGCAGGAGCAGTTCTTCTCCCCTCCTGGAAAAACAGAGATGTAAATTTCGAGGACGAAATTTTTATAAGGGGGGTAGATTGTAAGAACCCAAAACAAAATATCTAAAAAGAAAGAAAATATCTAAAAAGTAAGGAAAATATCTTTTAGTGAAAAGACCATTTTGCCCTTACATTAATAATGGGGGAAAATTTGACTTTTTGATCGAGAAAGAATTTGGGAATTCCGCTTGCGCCATTGCGTAGAGCACGGCGAAAGGAGTCCGTAGACACGGAGTGGGCCCGAATCGAGGTTGTAACGAAAAAGTTATGGTCAAAAGAGTCTCAGTGGCATAATCGTAAATATTTCGAAGTTGCATCTATATAAACCCAGACTCTGCGCGAAACGGGCCACCGACTTCCAGAAGGTGCTGGCGCCGCCTCTGAGCTCCAATGTCCACGGGACCGGTGGCGTTGGAACCGCCATCGAGTCCCCTACCTTCTCCAACCGACCTCAACCCTGGGGCCGCCCTGAGTTGGCTCGAATTCCAAAGTGGAAATTGGGTCGGGTCCTGTCAATTTTAATAGCATTTGTGGTGTTATTCAAGAAATTTGGGACCATGACTACCAAAAGTTTAGAATCCCAGTCTTAGGGTGTGATTGGATAGATAACACTTTGGGCATTGTCGTCGATGAACTTGGATTTACCCTTATAGATCTGAGTAAAATTGGACATAGGAATGACCAATTTGTTATGGCTTCTCAAGTCAAACAAGTATTTTATGTTGACGACCCAATGCATCGTGGTTGGTCGGTAGTGTAATCAATGCCTAATAGAGAATATAATGATGTTATTGGTGATGATGTGCTAGGTGATACTAGAATTGAGTGTGAGCCATTTACTAGAGGGATACCAAATGTTGACACATTTGATGACCTAGTGGGTGAGTTTAGGAATGAAAATATTAGAGATGGGTGTGAAGATATATGGATTGATTGATTGTTGTAATGTATGACATTAGTTATTCAGTTAATTGTATGACATTAATTAATTACTCTGTACATCATTTTAATTATGATCACATTTTCATTATGCAAGCTTTGGGCACGACAAATTAAAAATTATAAAAACTGGGTTAAATGTGTAAAGTACGACGGTCCAGTAAAAAAAATTGGAAAAACAAACGTCTAAAATGAAAACAACGTCGAGTTTTAAAAATGCAAAAGACCGTAAACCAAAAAAACAGCCATATGAAACTGAAATCACGTCGGTTTGTTAAACACAGCTTCAAAGAAATTGTCGTCTAAAGAGTGAAATAAAGGCCATTCAGTTCCATTAACTGTCGTGACACACACGTCGGCTAGTCTAAAACAACTGACATCTCCAAGAATACATACGTCAAGGAAGGTTAAACAAGTGACTTTTAAAAGGACAACCACGTTATCATGTAATCAAAACCGACATGGTAAGCCATTACAACGTCAAGCAGTTAAATCTCATGACGTAGTGAAAAAATTAACCACGTCCTTTATTTTAATGCCACAGACATTGAATATGTAGTCCACTTTGGTTTTTTTCCTGTCCACACCTTCAATATTATTTATAACGTAATTCTTTGACAAAAACCATCGTGGGTATGATTTGTTACATCGGTATTGAGTAATATTATGTCATTTTAAATCTTTTAGATGTCGGTTACGTCTAACTCTATCAAAGGGGCTTCTTTGTATAATTTAAACGATGATTCTCGCAAGAAACAGACGTGGAATAACCTTAAAACATCGATTTTTCCATATTCTGGGACGTGGACAATAACATAAGCGTCGGTGCTGCCAGGTGCGGGACTGGTTATGGCATGTTATGGCTGTTACTGAGAGACAAATGACATGGAACACTCTTCTTGGTTTGAATTTCTTTTCATAATACTGTGACAATAAAGGTGTGGTACACGAGCAAACAGTGAAGTGATTCTAAATTACCGAACACAACGAAAAAAAAGTGATTGAAATAGTGTGACACCTAACACTTTTTGCTAATTAGGCGACAACATGAAATTCTAAATTTTATAAGAAATAGCCTTCTATTCTCAAACCGTTGTAGTAAATATGGTAAATATAAGTGGTGGTCCCAATTGAACTCTTTTAATCACTTGAAAAACATATAAAGTTGTACATATCAGGATTACAAAGAAGCTAACGAATATGTAGTTACTGTATATTTTAATCTCAAGCACATAGTTCTAAATCTCAAAACAAGTAAATATTGCTAATTTATTTAGTGTGTGATAAATATTATTATTTCTTACTAGTTTAGAAGTGTTCGATCCACCGAATTACACGAAAGACTTAAATTTTAAAAAAACCAGTATCTCTTTGGTTGTCATTTTTATTCTATTTTATCACCACATAACTGTGTTTTAAAAAAACCAGTATCTCTTTCACATACAAAAAGTTGGTAAACAAGCTTTGTCACGTAGCGTTTTTGTATTAAGAAAAATAGACCATCAAGGTCCATTAATTTGATAACATATTGGGATTGGATTCTGGCCTTAGTGTCAGTAAGATAATATTGAGAAATCTAAATTCCAATCTACCGTGGTTTCATCATAGATTTACTAAAATTCATACTTATGTACCAACAAACAACGCCGACCTTGGAGTCGTATATACTTTAATTGCAAGTTGTACTCGATTAGGTTGCCAAGTTATTTATGGCATGAAACATAACATGCCAATTTAGTTACCGTTTTGTTCAACAAATTAATCTCTAAACAAAATCTTTCATGAATACACAATTTATTGCATTTATCATTACGTACACATGCACATGTGAAAAATAAGTTACATATAATCATCGGTTTAGAAAGCACTGATAACTTAGAAATTAAGTTATATTGTTTCAATAATTTTAAGCCATTAATTATATAAGGAATAAAATTGCAATCTTATTATGCCAATTTATTTACCATTATAGTTCGATACATTGATTTTTTTAGAAAATTCATACATGAACAGTTCTTTGAATCCTATGCGTTCATCATGGATTTGCTAAAAGTCATACTTTTATACAGACAAATAATGCCAATAATAGAATATATATATACTTTGAATTTAGGTCGTACTCGTTTTAGCTTGAAACCTAATATGCTAATTTAGTTACCATCCTGGTCGAACAAATTCATCTCTTAAAATAATATCTCTTTCATGGATACACAATTTATTTAACTTACCCTTTTCTACACATGCATTTACAAAAAATAAGTTACGTATAATCTTATGTTTGGAGAGCAGAAATAACTTAGAAATTAAGCTTCATATCTTGAATATGCACCTAGTTATACTAGGTATCAAATTGATATCTTATTATGTTAATTTATTTACCATTATAGTTTGATAAATTGATTTGTTTACAAAATTCATGCGTGAACAATTCATTGAATCCAACCTCACCAAAATGTGTAATCATAGAAAATAGTTTTCAAATTTGCCTATATATCTCGTAGTCTTTTAAAAGACTAGTGACTCCGAATTTAAGTTTTATAGCACGTACAAACCTATAATGTAACAGCCCGATCCTTAATTATTTTTTAATTATTAATTTATTATATGAAAAGACAATTATACCCCTAGAATATTGTATTAGAGAAAAAGTTTACCTTTTAATTGGGAAGGAATTTGGAAATTTCAGTTGTACCTTTGCTTAGAGCATGTCGAGATAAGTCCGTAGACACGTAGTGGGCTCAAATCGGAGTTATAACGAAGAAGTTACGATCAAAAGAATTTCAGTGGCACAATCGTAAATATTTCGAAGTTCAGATTTCTTTTAAACCCAGATTCTGCTGTTTCTGATTTTGGGGACGACCAGGCATTTTCAAACTTCGATTTCTCCTCCGTCCAGTCACCAAATCGAGTGCCACAACTTGCAATCTCTTCGTCTCTTTCTCCTCATTCCATAAATATCCATATTCTGCCTTGATTCCAAGTGAATCCATTAAAAAATCGAACCAAAGTTGATCCAAAAAGGAGCCCAAACTGCTGTGCGGAAATCAGCATCTTCTTGGTCTTTTCCGGCCGTTTTCGGCCACCATCTCCGGCAAAAGAGGTATGGTTTCTCATCTATTTCTCGAGCTCTAGCTGATGGTTGGATAGGATTGGATCAATTTCTAGCGTAGATAACCCAAATCACGAATTGAAATTTGGCCGGATTTCGGGATGAGATTCCTGTAACACCCCGACTCTAAACTAAATTCCTAAATTAAATTTCTCAAGTTAATTTTCGAATTTACGGATTTACCCTTGGGGTAGGGGTATTTTAGTCATTTTATTACCCGGACAGATTTTGGGGCAGTGACTGGTATTTTTGGGTAGATCGTATTGAGTTGAGTCCGTAGACACGTAGTGGGCTCGATTCGGAGTTGTAACGAAGAATTTACAATCAAAACATCGACAATGGCAAAACCGTAAATATTTCGAAGTTTTTTTTAAAACCAGATTTCTCTCTCTCTCTCTCTCTCTCTCTCTCTCTCTCTCTCTCCTGCGAAACCAGACCCTTTTTTTTCAGTTTCGGCTTGCCACGACCCCACCTTCACGCCTCCACCACCGCCACCACACGCCGCCACTTGGGATGGCACTGGTTCCGTTGGAACCACCACACTCCCTACTTTCCATTCCACCCCACCACCGCCTCGATCCGCCACCGTGGTCGCTGGAATCAGCCACGAAAGGTAGCGGTTTGGACAGATTTTTACCAAACTTTCGACCCTTCGTTCTCTCTCATTTCTCCACCAAATTGGACGAGTAAGGTATGGTTTTCTACCTATTTTCCATGATCTAGCTGATGGTTGGGTAGGATTTCGTTAATTTTGAGCGTAGATTAACTGAACTCCAACTTAGGTTTTGGCCGGTTTTGGGTCTCCGATTCCGGCCACTTCCGGTCAGTTTTTGGGGTAAGCCCAAGAACAAAAGTGACTCCAAATGGGGTCTTGTACCTAGGGTAGGAGTCTTGAGCCGAGGTGTTGAGTTTTTCCGGCGAAGGGTTATCGCTTTGGACACCCACGCTCTGCCAGCGCGTGGTGGCGCGTGGGCACTGTAGCAAAAGTGCATTTTTGTCCAAATGCGATCTCCTGGTTGTCACGAGTGTGTAGGATTTTACGGATCCCAATTCATACATCGTATGACTATCGAACGGATTTTCGCATGGTGTGCGTTATTCGGGTTCGATAGGTTCCGACCGTTGGATCGACTCCATTCCAATTTATGTTACTCTAGACTTTCCTAGGAACGAGTAGGATCTCACGGATCATGAATCGGAGCCCCGGATGTTCCGATTCAATAATTTAAAGTTTGAAGATTTTTCGATAACCGTTCGATCGTGAGCAATCTAACCGTCCTTTTTGGACCAAACTTACGGGACTTGTGTCTTAAACCTTGTGGAACTCTTAGGAACTTCCAGTTTGTTCCGTTCTTCGTACACTCGCTAGAAACTCGGGAAATTAGGATTTTAATTCAAGTTCTCGTTCGAAACCCTTTATATTAATCCCGTATTTGTATTCTGAAATAGGTACTCCGACCACGCATTCGCAGCAGGCGGGACCCTCTCAGGGTCAGGCAGTGTGGGATTACTTGTGAGTGGACTTTGTTTTCAAATCTTATGCATGGTTTTATGGATGAAAGATTTATGCTTAACGTTTTTAATGATTTATTGAATATATTATATTCGTGGGTTGAATTTGATGTTTGTTTAGCGCTTTGGCATAGTTGGATTTTGAAAGTATATTTTATAAGGATTTTGGGAAATTTTATGCATGATGTTTTAAATGGTATTTTGGATATATTATTTATTCAATTGTTGAAAGTGATATTTTTATGAGGCATTAGAAATATATTTGGGTTTTGACATATTTGAGTATCTTGAGTATGTATATGGATTTTGAGAATTTATATAAATGTTTGGCTATGTGTGGGGTACTTGGGTTGTTGAGGTGAGATTTTGGAAAGTGTTGAGTATAGAATGTCAGTTTGGAGTGCTATAAGCACTACCCTATGTACCTCCCCTGATTTGGAACTTGGATACGGTTACTTGAGATACTCGGGGCATCCTTGACGGGATGTTGCTGTAGACCCTTGATTGGGTAGTCTGCGCGCGTAGGACTGGTCACAGACGTACAAGTTTTGAGGGTATCAACTGTACGTGCTGGCTGAGAGTTAGTCCCCCGGTTGGACGGCTCGTTCCCTAGTTACATGGTGAATTGAGGACTCTTCATGGGGACTCTGCCATGGTGACTAGTCAAACAATCCCCCGGTTGGATTGTTTCCCCGGTACAAGTAGGTGTTGGTCATATTTATATTATTATTATTACATATATATATATCCCTTATATTATATTTACATAAGTATATAACTATTCATTTATTCTTATTTTTCGGTGAGGATACTTCCTTGCCGGTCGTGCCAATGGGTACGCTTTTGAGAGTTTGGTTTGGGACTTTTAATATTTAATTGGTGGTTTGTTTAGTGTTCTGTTTGGATTTTGGACTTGACATTCCGGCTTTGGTTTGGTTTTGACTTATGTAAATATTTATTTGATTTTGATGATTTGAGATGCTTTCGGATTTTCTTGCTTGGTTTATTTAAACAGTGGGGTTATATTATGTTGGTTTACACTGAACTGAACTTTATTTTTGTCCACTCACATTTTTCTGTTTTGCGCCCCCAGCCAGTAGTCGACTGAGCTCCGCAGCTAGGCCGGATCGTGTGCTCACGAGCCTTGAGCCATTGTAGGATTTCTTCATCCTGTTTTCCTTGAACTTTGTTTTTGTTGTATTTAAACTCCTTAGATATGCTCTGTTATCGCCCTTGCTAGGGTTGATCTTTGAGGCCGGAGGCCTTTGTTGTAAACTGTTTGATTGCTTTAAAGCATGCTGCTGGTTGAGTACTTTAAACTGTGTTTTTGAGCAGGTTGAATTTTTGGGGAAATGCTCAATTTACAGGGGAGACTCTGCCAAAATTTTTGGTAGAAAGTCTCGATTCTTAGTAAGTGGGCCCGGCATCGGGGAGATGTCGGTAACGAGACGGGATTCACTTCGGTTTTCGGGAATTTCGGGGCGGGTCCTGTCAATTCTGGCCACTTCTGCTCGTTTTTCGAGTTATGCTCAAGAACAAAAGTGACTCCAAATGAGGTTTTACGTCTAGGGTAGGAATCTTGGCCGACGGTTTGGAGTATTTCCTGCCGCAGGAATTTGATCTGCACACCCACGCGCTGCCGGCTCGTGGCGGCGCGTGGGTACTGTGTTTTGGGGCAAAGTTCTGTCCTAAAATGATCATCGCGATCTAACAAGTGCGTAGGTACTTTCGGATTCCAATTTGGTTAATGTTTGAACCCCAAACGGATATCGCCTATTGTGCGATTTCCGGGTTCGATAAGTTTGAACTGTTGGATCGCTGTCAATTTCATATATGTTGATTAAGACAATTCTAGGATCGTGTAGAATTTGACGGATCGTGAATTGGAGTTCCGGATACTCCGAAACCAAGAACCCTAGGGCAAGATTAATTGTTGTCATCTGATCGTGATCAATCCGACCGTTCGATTTGGACCAGACTTGCAGGGTAGGTTCAAAATAGTGTTTAAATGACCCTGTAAATGAGCCTTGACTGAGAATGAGTTATCTGGGTCATGTTATGTATTGAGTGTAGATAGTTATTTATAAATTGCTAGATTGTGCATATAAGTATAGTTGAGAATCGATTTATTAGAAAATTGATATAAAGGTCGGGTAATGGATTGAAAAATAAAGGGAGAGTATTGATATAAGTTTGGGAGAATCTCGGTTTTGAGATGTTCTTAAACTAAAATAGAGTGAGTTCAATGTATGACTTATTTATAATCAGTATATGATTGTTACGAGTATTGGGAAGTTGCAAAGCATTGTTTTAGAGTTGTGAATATGATTGAGTACATCACACACATGAGAATTCAGTTTGACTTGCAAAATACATGGCAATATGATGAATGAATAAGATATTCAATTACAGTATTAAAGGGAAAGAACTACGTGTGGCTTGATCCCTCAATAAGGGTACGTAGGCAGCATAATGTTACAAGGTGCACCCACAAGTTAGAGTGTTTGAGATTGCTAATGTACTATTGATGTTTTGAAAGTTGAGATGAATTTTGTTAGTAGAATGATTTATTTGATTTGTTGAGGCCTGAGGCCAGAATGATATGATGCTTGATTGCTTGGATATAATTTAATGCATGCTGAATGATTGGGATATATAAATGTTTGTTGACAGGTGGAAACTTTTGAGAAACAAGCAAATTACAGGGGAGACTGCTGAATTTTCGGCAAAAGTCTAGCTGATAGAAAAATTCGTTTCTAGTTAGAAGGACGATTTGGTCATTTCTGCTCGGCATTTTTCAGGTGTCGGACACGCATAGGGTTTGGCTCGAATTCCAAAGTGGTCGGGTCCTGTCATATAATTCTTCCTAGCTTCCAACAAATTGAATAGATATGGAGAAAGGTTCATTCAAGTCAGCTTTCTTCATTGTGCTCTTTCTTGTTTCGTATGATGGTAAAATACTTCTCTCAATTTTTATTTTTGTTACAATGAAAGAGAAATTTATTCTTGACATACTATAATCGTATGTTAATCCTAACAACCTAGGCTAACTTGAAGGGCTGACTTCTTTGAACAATACAACTGCATATAGGAATTTTTTTTCTTCTCTGACGTGGTTGAGTTCACTTATTTTTAAAATGTGTATATGTCGTTCATACATTGTTAAAATTATATACTTTAATCTAACAATTGTCAATATTTTCAGCCATAAAGTTGAGTTTAAGCGTATATTTTTGTAACGTAAACTTATGCATAAAGCAGTATGTTCACAATAAGGGCAAAAAACAATTTTATTATGAATTATGGAAATATTAATTGTGGTAGGTGTGCAATTTGGAGCCGAAGCAAGAGGTCCAATTGTTCGTTATCCGTGCCAAACATCTGCTCTATGCGGCCCATGCACATGCGTCGAGAATTATTGTAAGTGTCCGCCAGATAAAATATCGAAGTTCATTCTTCAAGACATCTCTACACACCCGCAGGCACAGCAGGAAATGCCATAATCAGCGCTACTTGATACATTAATATATATATCATTGCTCGAATGACTGTTAAATGAGGCTTGACTGTTTGTGAACTAATTTGTTTATGTTTGAATTACGAGTTTATGTTATAGTATTTTATTATTTTCTTGAGTGTTATTTTAAGACTCGAAGGTTATTTTGCTATTTATTTATTTATTAATGTCATTGTGATTATTATTAAAAGAGTACTTGACCGAGTGTTATTGGATGATTTAATGCGTATGAGTTATTATGTAATTGTTTTTTTTTTCTCTAAGGATATATTATATTGTGATTAGTTGTGAAGAGTTGAGAAAAGATTTGATATACAGATTTGTGGAATAAAGGGAAAATTTATGATAAGTATCGGAATATGGGTTTCAAACCCACCTTAGGGTACCCCCTAGTTGCCTTGAAACAGTTTTGTTATTTTTTATCATGCCCCACAAGTTTTGGGGACGCCTAAATAGTGTGGTGAAAGGACTGCAGCTCGGTCAACTTTGTGTCTCCGAGGCTTGCGAGGATTGCGGCTCGGTTGACTTTGTGTTTCCGAGACTTGCGAGGATGTGTCACATTATGTGACACAAGGAATTGGCGGTACATTATTGAAATTGACGGAAAATTTATGGAATTGATGGAAACTTATTGTAATTGACGATATATTAAAGGAATTGACGAAATATGAATGGGGGTATGCCTAAGTGGAGAATATTTGGGTTTTTAAGAGGTTTAAAAACAAATTGAGGATTTTATCTTGGTATTTTTGGGTAAAAGTTTGAATGACTATTTTTCTGATTTTATGAGGCAAGTAATGAATGGTTTTGTTTTTTTATTCGCGTACATGAGCTTTCTGTGAGCTTTAAAGGAAGAATTAAGTGTGTTATGAGTTTGTTTGTTTTTACATATGATTTATGCAAGTAAAATATAAATTGATTCATGGATTTGAGGAAATTCTTTGAGTAGCCTATTTATGTGTAAACATAATAGGTAAAAGAACTATGTGTGGCTTGATTCCTTGTTGATGGTTCGTAGGTAACCTAGAGTTACTAGGTGCAACCGCGAGACCAAGTGATTGAAAAACAATTCAGATAAGTTATATTGAAATATGTTAACATATTCATGTTGTTTCAAAAGTTGGGATCAGTTTCAGTTGGCAGAATGATTTATTTGATTTAAAGTGGTCTGAGGCCATAAAGATTTGAGATTTGGTTGCATGGGTTCTATTATTGTGCATGTTGAACGATTGGGGTTATATATTGCCTTTTGTACAGGTGTAAAATTTTTGGGAAACCAGTATTTATAGCCGAGCAAAAGTCAAACTTAGGGTTAATTTTGGTTTTCGGTTATAAGGGCAATTTGGTCAAGTGTGCCCCGCACCTACCAGGTGTCGGACACGCACAGGGTTCGGCTCAGATTCCAAAGTGGAATTTGGGTTGGGTCTTATCATATATACTTTGACTTTAGGTCGTACTAGTTTTGGCTTGAAACCTAATCCACTAATTTAGTTACCATTCTAGTCGAACAAATTCATCTCTTAAAATAATATTTCTTTCATGGATACACAATTTATTTATCATATCCTTTTCTACACATGCATTTACAAAAAATTAAGTTACGTATAATCTTAGGATTGGAGAGCACAAACAACTTAGAAATTCGATAACATATTGGGATTTGATTCTGGCCTTAGTTTCAGTAAGATAATATTGAGAAATCTAAATTCCAATCTACCGTGGTTTCATCATAGATTTACTAAAATTCATACTCATGTACCAACAAACAACGCCAACCTTGGAGTCATATATACTTTAATTGCAATTTGTACTCGTTTAAGTTGCCAAGTTATTTATGGCATGAAACATAATATGTCAATTTAGTTATCGTTTTGTTCAACAAATTAATCTCTGAAAAAAAAATCCTTTCATGATTACACAATTTATTGGATTTATGCTTATGTACTCATGTACATGTGAAAAATAAGTTACATATAATCGTTGGTTCGGAAAGCACTGATAACTTAGAAATTAAGTTATATTGTTTCAACCTGTAATGGACATATAATCGTTGTATATTTTTAACATGTCATGTTTGTTGTACTAACGGACGTAGTATATCTATACAATTTTTTTTTTGTAGATTTTAGTTTTATATATTAACCGTCATATTTAACAACCTTACATGTCTTTTTTGAGAAATGTTGTCGATGTTTTCTTTCCCGCTATAATAAGACGGCGGTTGTTAATAGATATGAGACGTGTAAATATGAATGAGATGTCGGTTTTTGGGAATTAATTTAAATTTTTATGAGTTATTTTCATTTTATTTCATTTAACGACATAAATATCTTATAAAAAAAAAACTAGAAACAAAAATATATTTCATTTGATTTTTTTGATGATTGTTCAATTAATTACCAAAAATATATTTATATACATTATCAACAAATTAAAATAAACCTAAACATTGTTAAAATAAATTATATTACTTATTGTTTTGTAATTGCTTGTTCACGAATTTTGCCCATTCCAACCTAACTTCGTCAATATGTTCTTGTACATATACAATTGGTTCCTTTTCCTTGTCAAACTGCAAATAAAGAACAAAACCCGACGTGTTATAAATATTAAAACGATGGTTTTGAAAGAAAAAGTCGTGGTTTTAAAATAAAGAAATTAGATCCTAAATTTTACCTTCTTCTCAAATGCTAGGCCTGGATCATGAATTATCTCTCTCATGAACGCATCACGTAAAAGCCACACTCTACATTTGTTGGTTGTCTAGGAGTGCCTTGTATATTTTTCCATATGGTGATTTACGTGATGATTGTTTGCCTGTGTGAGAGTTATACATTTTGATTGAACTGTTTCAAGAAAACAAAAAGTGTTAATGACAAAACTAAAAATCAGCATAAAAAAACATTAACCGTCGTGGTAAAAAAGTGAAGATGACAGTTTTGTAAAACAAATGACGTCATATTTTATTTCAAATGTCGGAAAATAAAAACCGTCGTTGTGTATCATTCTAACGTCGGTGACGAAGAAAAACGACATATAACCAAAGTTGTTTTTAAATAAAAGTTGAACAGAACAAATTAAAACATCCTAAAATGAAAAACACAAACGACGTGGTTTTTCAATTAAGACGACGGTTTCAAGATAATACTGATGTTGTAAATGATTTCAAACGTCGGTTATAATATACCGTCGTCGTGTTTTCACTACAATGTCGGTATTTGAAAAAGCCGTCGTATCATTCAAATGCAGAAATAAAAAATCTTAGATTTTTATAAATAAACTTACGTATTCTCTATATTTCTCATGTCCTCGTCAACAGAGCGGTTTGGCAATGAATCCATGTAATAGACAGTCTCCTTAGCTAGTCACACAATTATTAACACCCAATGACCCCTACACATAATGATCCATATAGATTAAGAATAATGCTACTCTTGCCACATTTGTATACCACATCTCTATACCATCTTATGTGGCAGTTGAGGTGGACAGCCATATCAATTAAAATTATTTCATATTTTCTTTTCTTTTATGATTTATTTCAGTGTTTGTTTTTCTAATTGTCTTAATTAAAATACACTTCATTGATTTAATTGATGTGGCATATAATATGGACATGCCACATCATGTGGTATAGAAATGTGGGATAAAAATGTGGTAAGTGTAGCATTACTCATAGATTAAATATACTACAAAAAAAATTACAAGGGACCAAGTATAGAAGGAGACTAACCCTGGATTATAAGGCATCAAGTAAAATTGATCCCCATCTGTGGTTTTCAGGCGGTCTGATAGATGTTTTAAACGGTGAGATAACGTTCCAGATTGAGAGCTAACTTGTCCAGGGTCCACGAGGCCAACAAGGTTTACCATATTTGCCATTTTTAAATAGTCAAATAGGTACCTAATTAAATATATGAAATTCAATTAAATGAGATTTTAATTTAAAAGAAAAGAAATGTAAAAAAAAAAAAAAAAATTAGATTTCTAAAATTACCTAATGTAATCACTGTGGATCCAATCTCAACCATGGATGCAAACTGTAAAACGTCTTCACACAAGAGCCAGGTATCATGCTCAGTGCCAAACATTTCCTCTGGCATGTGAATTGTAATTGTCTCGTTAGCAGGCTTCAACTTGGTCTCGATATAGTGGCATAAGGCTAACAGAGGAGCTGGCATAGCAAGCTTTGAGAGATCCTGTAACAAGAAATAAATGAAGAAATAAAAGTTAGTTTCTACATGAAGTAAAATAAACGATTCCCCAAATCAACAAAACCGACGTTGTGTATAATATCTACGACGGTTTCTGGAACATATTGACGAGGTAAAGGTTATAGATGACGGTGTCGTGGTGTAAATGTTATAACATCACAACACAATAGAAAAGTCGCCTAGGTTAAAATAGACGACGGATTGTAAAATAAAAACCAACGTGTATGTAAAAATTCAAAATCAGAAAAAATCAAATGTCATAGATTTTACCGTTTCATCTTGACGGCTTTCAGCAGCATCATCATTAGCATAATTCATGGGATTGTCTTCCTCCAAAACAAGGCCAATCACATTAGAGCAACTTGCTTTGTCAGACATTGGATTTTTTTGGGCTTTGCTCTTGAGGAATTTGAGGAATTTGAGTCATTGGTGTAGTTGGAGTTTTACCGAGCAAATTGGGATCAAAGTTGGAAATTAGTTGACTGAATTGTTTCAACAAAATTTCATTCTCTGCTCTGACTGTCTCCAAAACACTTTCCTTCGCCCTGGCCTCCATCTTTTTGGTTTCCTCTCTCACTGCTGTATAACACTTTCCTTTAATTTGTCAGCAAATTTTACTCTCTGCTGTCTCGGCAAATTGAAGAATTGAGTTGGGGAAACCCCAACTCCAACACCTCTGACTCTTCCACCATGTTCAGGGGTCCCAAAGCCAAGTTCAAAACATCGTTGCTCCTAGAGACAGTCAGAGTGCCCTCAGAGACTGATTAAATAAAAATATTAACCAACGTGGTAAAAAGGTTAAGACGACTGTTTATTTAAAAAACAGACTCAGAAAATCATTTAATACATCGGCCAAAACTACCGTCATTTTGTATATATTAAAACGTCGGTCCATGAAAAAACCGTCGTTTATTTGACATCAGTTCCAGCAATATTATACAAACAAATTCCAGAGAAATAGAGAGGAAGAGTGTGTGTGTGTGTGTGTGTGTGTGTGTGTGTGTGTGTGTGTGTGTGTGCGTGTGTGAATATGAAGAAATTTGAAAATTTAATTTATGAAACCTAACACAGAAATACAAAAACGTCGTTGTAATTCAATATAGACATCGGTTTCATAAAAATACTGACGTTATATCTTTTTTAAACGGCGGTAAATAAAACATCTGAATGAAAACTAAAACCTCTGTTTCACAAGTTTAGAACAGAGTCAGTAAGACTTACGATTAATTTTGCCTTCTCTGCAACCTTTGGATTGGGGATGTTTCTTTGTTTATCTTCTCTTGCCTTCTTTCATAGCTGAGATCGATCGATTTCTTCACCGGGCATGGTTTCTTCCAATTAGTCCTCTAAACCAACGTACCCTTTTCGAGATAACCCATGGTTGTACACGCATTTATCCCTTCTTTGTGACTGCTTAGAATGCACAGCCTCAAAATATGGGGATAACCATCAAGCTACAAAGGCATCCCATTGCGATTTCTCTATGAAGTTGTAAAGCTGAGTGGGCTCTTTTAACTTCTCCTTCTCATTTGCGAATGGAAGGATAAACTGCCTAGTTAAGGTAGACTTAAAATCCTTCCATTTTTTCACGGCAGATGACAGCACCATCTTCTTGCCCTCTTACCCAACAACATAAGCCATTTGAACAGCTTCCCAAATATGCTCCTTCAGATCCTTGGGCAATTGAGTCCATTTCTTGTCCACAAGAGGGACTCTGGTGCGTGCCAAAACACCAATGTAACTCTGCCTCTGCCACTTTTATTGTACTCAACCGCAGGCTTAATCTTCTGGATTTTTCTCTTCACAACACGACTCATTGTGTTGATACTGCAAGTCGATTTTGTCACTTCATCAAATGTCGCAGAGCTTGGATCTTTCTCGGAGGATGAAGTAAATCTCATTTTCTTTGCTGGATTGCATGGAACATATTTGTGCCTTTGAAACTACAATGTCCTTGCCTTGACCTTTTCACGCTTGAGCCTCCTTACTTTGAGATTTTGAAACCATGTTTAGAGAGAAATACAAACTGCAAGAAAAACAACGACAGTGAGATAAAATTCAGACGTAAAATGAAAGTTCAGACGACGGCAAAAAAAATAAACCATCGTGCTAATTTATAAAAACGTGGATGTGCAAATACAACATGGTCATCAACTTAAAACAACGGTAATTAAATAAAACCGTCGTCGTATTATAAGTTCATAAATAAAAAAAAGGGCCCAGTTTTCTCTCTCCCACGTTCGTTTCAAATCACACAACAGTTTTTCTCTTTAAAACGTCGTATTTATTAACACACCATGTCAGTTATTATGAACAGCCATGCTATTGAAATAGCACAAATTTAATTACCGTCGTGATGTGTCAATAAAAACATCAAATATAGGAAAAATCCGTCATCCTCACATGACTTGTGAATGGGAACAGTGAAAGATTTGGCCTTTTGAAACCTGAGTCTTGTTTCAAACATCAGTGGGACTCATTCTTTGAAAATAAAACTTCAAATGATAGGGAAACTGGAACAAAAAAAAAACGAAATGAAAAAATACATTTGGCTTGCAAAGAAAGTTTTCTTCGGAATCAAATTTGGAAGACGAAGACGAGGAAGAACGTACAAGTGAGGGAAACTGAGAATTAGACACGCAGCTTTTCGGAAATGGGAGGGAAACTGAGAGAAAACTGAAAATTTTAGAGAGAACGTAAAAGTTTAGGTCATGTGACCAAAAAGTTTATATAGTGTCCCAAAGATCAATACAACGATGATTGTGATAAAAATCGCCCTAGTATGTACTTACCACGACAATAAAATAACAACAACCGACGTGGTTAGTAACAAAGCCATTTGACTTTTTGTATTCCGAAAACAACGTGGTTAGTTGGGCTCTACACATCAAAAAAGCTTACTTTTGAAGAAGTGATATTACAAGTTACCATGTCGTTTTTTTATGTGGAACCGACATTGTTTGTCTAAACCTCGTTGCCTTTAATTTATTGACCGACGTTGTTTGTTTATTTTATACCTCTTCCGTATCTTAAGAACTGACATAGATTTCTATTGTTAGACGTCGGTGTGTAATATAACCGACTTTGATGTGAAAATTATTTTTATAAATTGAGTTTTTTTCACGCTGTCTTTTAGTTTCAGTTTTCAATTAGGGTTCCAGTTTCTTCTTGCCCTTGGTTCTGTCTCACTCTTAGGAGGCAATTATTTGGATGTTGATGTGTGTGTGCGTTTGGGTATCTAAAGGACACAAACACACACACATCATCAACTTCCACAGAATTGTCTCTCTAAATGCAAATCTTTGGTTGCCGTCGTCAAATTTTAGAGGCAATTGGTTGGATGTTGATGTGTGTGTGCGTTTCTGTATCTGAAAGACACAAACACACACACATCATCAACTTCTAAAAAATTGTCTCTCTGAATGCAAATCTGTGGCTGCCGTCGTCAATTTTTAGAGACAAATATTTTGGATGTTGATGTGGGTGTGCCTTTGTGTATCTCAAAGACACGAAGATACACACATCATCAACTTCTAAAATATTGTCTTTCTCTCACATTGGTGGTCCGATTATGACGAGGAACAGAGTTCCCATTGGTAAGATTTCATATCTCTTGGGATCTCAGGATAATCTGATTCTGTCGGTGATTTTCTATATAAACGGTAGTGGTTATTCTCAATTCTTGTCATTATGTTGATCTACCGTCGTAGGCTACCAAAATCCAAGAAATAAATAGTAAAAAAAAAATTCATATAAAGACGACGGTTTAGATATAAGGTTAGACGTATAAAGTGAATAAATACGACTGTAATTTTAACTTCACGAAGTGGTAAATTTTATTATACAGCATTAATTGAACAAACCAACGTGGTTAGAGTTATAGATACCTTCGTCGTACGCTACAAAAAATAAGTCGATAAATTTATCTTTACCGTCGTTGTACGTTTATTTAATACGGCGGTATTTTTTAATATACCGATGTGGATTGTTTTGAAATTATACGGCGCTGAAAACGAAAATGAATTCAAGTTTAATTCAAGTCTTTATTGCTTTAATCTATTTTATCGCATTTACGTTTTTGTCATTTCATTTCTTTTATTTACATTCATTGCACTTATCACCAGAATTCTAAAAATAGTCATACAAAGCTCAAAGAAGAAATTCATTGCTTGACTTATCAATCGTTTGATTATAACTCAGAAGCACAAACACACTCACATAATCTTTCCATAACCATCAAGTGGCTTGGTGGTGACACACACCCACACATCTCAAGAGAAGGACCAAAAAAATCCTTCCATTGGCCAACTTGGCCAAAAAGAGGGAATGTTGGCTTGCCTTGCGTGGGGAACCAACCGGATTGGTATGGGGTACAAGTTGGCGTGCCATAACAGAAGTTAATTTACCATAGATTTCCGAGTTTCTTGGATTACAAGTGCCCTCAGCATTTATGAAGTAGGTTGGTCATAGATTTCGAATTCATTAAAAGTTGGTCGCAGACTCGGAAGAGCATGAAATATATGCCATAGTACAAGTTAATTGACCAAGGAACATACCACATCCTAGTTACAAAACATTTGTCAAATTTGGTTCCTATTGTGGGATTGTCAAACATGCCACCTCCTTTCAATCAAATACTCCTCTTACATATGCTATGCAAACAAGAAGAAACCATCCATTACATTTCTCAGCCAACTGGATCTAAATCAACCTCCGTGTCCATTCCACCATCAATCATCCCAGCCTCGACTTCAGCATCTGCTTCCATCTGGCCTGCCTCTTGACCTACATCCGTATCAGAGCTTTGCTTCTGATGTTCATCTGGGATTGGACTGCCACCTTGGGACATGTCACCAGTTGCAACAGTGGCATCAGTGTCCGTTGGTGTCACTGAGGCTTCAAGCACAGCCCTGATTCCTTCACCATCTATCTCATTTGCAGCTGTTGCAATCTTCAGTAAAATTTAAATAAATAAAAAATTATTGTGAAAATTCTTGGAGAACACTTCCACTCTGGATAAGCACGCATAAATTTATCGGATCCTCAAATTTGAAAACACCTCTCCAAAGGAAAAAAAGGAACACAAAATATATATATATATATATTTATTTCACACACATACATATTATTTTGTCATTTACATGTTCAACTTTCACAGGAATCAAAGATCTCAAGAAACATAAAATCTAGAAATCCACCACAAAGCCAATTATACCTGATTTTCTTCTACTTGATGTGCAGCACCCTTTGTTTCTTCCTTTTTAGCCCGTTTAGACTTGTCATTTGGTTTAGCTTGGTATTTGGACCGCTCTTCAGGTGTCAAAAGTTCCAGAGGCACTACTCCTTCAATACCAAATTCAGTAAACTGCAATTACATCAATACAATTTGTGTAAGCTTGGTGAAAAAAATTAATCATATATTTTAAAATATTTGCAGTGTCGGTTGTCATATTAATCATACTCTAGAAAACCCTTCCAAGTCTTGTCTAGCTGAAAATCGAAGACCTTTCCAGCAATAAACCTGCATAATGAAAATTTAGTATAGGATAAAATAAAATCTACTTGTAAGTTGAATGCTAGTTCCAACAATTCACATTTAATCACATGGTGAAGGTGTTGAACAATCCAAACTACTAAATAAAATGGCACTCCATATTAACAATGAACAGTAGTCAAAAGTCCACAACTTTTATCTAAATCCTTTTCAAACGATTTACATATTTATCTTCTGATTCCAGAGGCCCGTTAGTATTTCAAGATACCTTTTTGCTCACGTCAGTCTTTCTTATTTTTTGGGACCTTTCCTATTGAGAGGGGCTATAGTATACTAAACTTGCACACACTACACGGATGTTAGGACTCAAACCCAGAACCTTTCCTCAGAGCAATTGGTTCCTTTGCACTCATGTCAGTCTTAGAATAGCAACA
Source organism: Prunus dulcis (assembly GCF_902201215.1). Lineage (NCBI taxonomy): Eukaryota > Viridiplantae > Streptophyta > Magnoliopsida > Rosales > Rosaceae > Prunus > Prunus dulcis. Next base: position 906,661 of record NC_047656.1, on the reverse strand, counting down.
AACCTTTACAGAAGACAGTTGATGAATTTTAAAAATACTCTTACCAATGTTTGATAAAGATCTACTCTTTTTCTTTCTTTTTTAAATATATATAATAAATTCAAGATTACTTCAAACTGACAGGCTTAGTAAATCAAATATGTATATAATTTATTTTTTTTGATATTTCAGTCCAAAAGTTTGAAGGACAAACGATTTTTCATTTTATATAAGAAACTGGAATGTTATAAAATGACGTAGTACATAGATCTTACAAGATCTTTGAGAGATGCCTAGACTAGTTTACTATATGTTTTAAAGGGCCTGTCTCATTGTTATTAATTATGAATGGGGAATCTGTTTATTGCTATTAATGTTCTACTGGGAGTCTAAGAGTTTGTCTAGATGTTATTAATGTTGCCTGGGAACTGGTTATTAACGCTGTATGGCAACTCTGAAGGATCCTCCTGGAAAGGTCTAGGGTAATTAATGTTGTATTATTAGAGGGATAAGCTTTGTGGTCAGAGGACTCAACCTAGAAGAATTTGTATGGAATTATTATCAGTTTGTGAAAATTCCTAAAGGTTCTCCTTGATTTCACTTTAGAAATTTAAGCTCCAACGATGTTTGGAGTAGTTCTCACCTAGCTGTAACGGTTTGATGCACACCTATTTGCTTGGGTTACTTCATATGTTTGGCTCTATTTACATCATAAAAGAAAGATAAAAAAAGAGTATAAAACAAGATGGAGATCCATCAGAAACAGCAAAAACCAAGGACAGCCAATGAGAAAAAAGAAATAAAACAGGCATCAAAAGCCAAACAAGGAAAACCTAAACCACGAGCTTATGAGAAGAAAACAGACCAATCCAGAAGGATCAAGGGGGTAATCCTTGAAATGTTTAGAGATGTAAGCCCAAAGACAAGCAAAATCCGATTCTATATCAAAGTGAAGTCACCTAATTTTCTCTCTGATAAAAGATTCTTTTGTTTCTTTCCACCACACTACCAAAAAGAGGCTGAAACAGGACAATTCCAAGAGATAGTTCAATAGTTAACTCTATCACCCAAATGATACATTGATCACTAACTCCATACTCTAATTCAGCAAAAAACAATAAAAAGATTGTCTCATGTTATCTATCAGAAGTAAGGGTGCCTGGCTCAATGGCAAGCCAAACCTTTTATATTTTGTAACTTTTCCATACAGTTATGACATAAGAAGATTTTTTCTTTGTTGTATTGGGTGGGTTGTAGGACAAACAAGCCCCCTTTTTTCACATTGTTTCCATTATCATCAGAAACTATAGTCCGAGGATTCAAAATAGTCATCTTGCAAAAGCATGTCATGAGAAGAAATACAAGTTGCTTCATAGTAATATGCTCATGTAGAAGCAGTGTAAATCGCACTTGACAATATACTCCACAAAATTGAATATGATAACTTAAGTCTAAGAACCAAAACTCACTCGGTTATTTTTGTGGTGATATTCAGCTTCTATTCCAGCTGCTGGATCCATCTGTAATTTAAAGAAATGAACTTCATCTTTAATAAAAAGTTACATTGAAAATGAAAATTTCATAATATCAGAAGGGACAAGAGTGAGGGAGAGCACACATACACACACAAACAGCATATTAGTTGGAAATTGAGAAGCAAAGAGTGCTTACATCATCAGCCAGGGGCTTCCAGTAATCAGTGATGGCAGGTGTCCGAACACGTTGAGGATCAGTTAAAGCATTCTGGACATGACAAAAGTCTCTTGAGAAAAAATAATAGCAAATTTATTCAAATTAATTTTGTAGTTAACATGATTGAAAGGAAACTCTGACTACATAGTTTCATATTTCTCCTTCACTGACTCAATATGTAATCTTTTTTCTTCTTTAAATAAGAGTTGAAAAGAAAAAAGTGAAAAATGAACATGCTATCTTTCTGTCCAATTTGTAGCCAAGAAAACCGAAGAGAGGAAGTATATAGAAACATGCTATCTTTAAAACCACATATTTGGTACCGCCCTAGTTGATTTTTTTCCCATTTCATTTCCAGAATGAATCTGAACTACATTTGCTAAGTTGCAACCTAAAAAATATGTTTCATGCCACTAACTTGCTGCCTTTATGGTGTTACACATCTGCAACTGTGCAGAGTGCGCTAATTGATAGTATGTAATGCCATAATTTACACATCGATTCTTCATTCTTTTACGAGTGCAAATGTACTAATTCTGAAAGGAAAGTTGGTCAGAAGAGTCAGCAAGTTGCTATAATATATATAACATACATAAGCAGTAGGCTTGCATTACAGATTAACTGAAATCCTGCATACCGGATTTTGATCTGCCCACTTCCACAACAGAGAGAGCTCTTTATTTCCCATTCTCCATCTTGGCCTACTGTTGAATTTAGAAAAATAAAGATAAAAAAGGGATTAAGTATGTTTCTTAAAAATCTAAATGGACAGTGCAAACTCATTAAATATTTTATATGAAAAGTTACATTACAACAAACAGACCTAATGCTGCAACAAGGTTGGCGAACAATTCCAAAATTTTAATTTGTAGGCAGTGGTATATGTCAGCGGAAAGACATGGAGCACAACTAATCATTTCATATGTATATTAGTCATTTCTTAAAAGTATGAAAACTCCTAATCCTCTAATTGATACATGCATATTAAGATTTTGTGGTTTCTATAAACTGTTTTGTATCCAATTCATAAATTAGTATATTGTTGATAAATCAATCCATGTCTGTTTTCAGAAGTAATGTGCAATAACTTAATTTCATTTCTTTATGAAATTACATAGATGATTTAGTTTATGGAATCCCATAAAATAATCATAGTGTGCTTTGGAGTATAGGGGTTGAGAAACATAGATCCTTAAAAGGTTCTTGGCCGAAAAGTAAAAAATATAATCAGAACTCCGTCATAATTACATGTAAAAAAAAAAAAACCTGCGTAATTTCAATTAAAATACAGTAGCTTAATCTAGACTGTAAATTTTTTATTTTTCGTGCTCAGATGACAGCATATTATAAAATAACCTAAATACCCTTCACATTTGTATTACCAACTTTTTTTTATAAGGGTAGGTTTGTCTTTCTCAAACCCAATTCATCTGTCCATTAAAGTTAAATAATCTCCACCACAATGTTTTTATCTACACTAGTTGAAAAGGAGACCTCATCTCAAAACCACCCTAGCTTTTTCTTTTTCTTTTTGCCCATTGGTTCTTTTTGTCTCTCTCAATCCAGTACTTGCAGCCTCTTACTGAAAGTGTCGAGAAGTCTAGATGATTCTGAATACAGAAGTAATTTCCAAGTTCTTGTTCTGTTATGGAAAATTTCATGGAAATATCACCAAAATTTCGGAAGTTGCAATCACAGGAAGAATTATTATTCACCCCATGCTGCATCACCCAAAATTTTGACCCAACAAGAACTAAAATATATAAATATTTTTTAATAGAAACATTGTATTGATAATCAAGAGGAAAAATCCTCGATCAAACAAGAAGACCAAAAAAAAAGAGTCTGACCTACTAAGATTGAAAAAAAACTGTATAAAAAGCACGAAAAACACAAAACTTCAGTAAAATCATCTTAAGACTGCCATCATGTCTCTCATGATGGTAGAGTAGTGATAGTCCTTGAACTGCCCCGAAACCGAAGCCCAAAGGGATGCCCAAAATTTAATTCTGTCCCATAATTCCTCAACCCTTACTCCTATATGACCCTGAAAAATTCTTCGATTTCGCTCCATCCAGATATTCCCGAAAATAGCATGAACTAGACAATCGTGAAGGATTCCAGCTCTCTTCCCCTTCCCCTTCCCCGAAACCCTCAGATTGATACTAAGGAGCTCAAAACACCCTTTAGGAATCACCCACTCCGCTCTGAGAGCACCCAACATCCTCCACCATAATTTTAGGGAATACGAACAATGAATGAACAAGTGATCAATGTTTTCTGCATTCTCTTTGCAAAGAACACACCAAGAGGGGGATAAGCACATCTTTGGTTGCCTCCTTTGAATGCAATCGCAAGTATTAATCCTGCCATTTGCTGCCAGCCACACGAAAAATTGAATTTTTGGCGGAGTCTTTGCCTTCCAGATTGAGATGAAAGGGGGGAAGACATCCCTTGTGGTACAGAGAAGAAAAGACCTGAAAGACTTGCAGGAAAAAGAACCCCGCTCCTCAATCTCCCAAGATCTCCGATCCGATCTAGAACCGTATAATCTCACCTTCCCCAATATATCCAAAAGTATTACCACTTCTGCTATTTCAGCCTCGGACAAATTCCTTCTGAAATCAAAATCCCAATTGAGAGGCATCTCATGATTGTTAGCAAAACAGGCTATACTTTGATTTTTTCTCCTAGACAAGGAAGAGAGTCTAGGAAACAGATCTTTTAGAATCCCTTCTTTCAGCCAAAGATCCTCCCAAAATCTAATTTTCTCCCCATTTCCAACAGAAAATCTGCAGCATTGAAGAAAAGAATTATACCCTTTCGAAATTTCTCGCCAAGGATTCCTGCAAGACACCTTAACTATCTGTTTAGTATCCCACCCATTTGAGTCTATTCCGTACTTGCTCTTAATGATCCTATGCCATAGCGAATTGGTTTCAAGTGGAAATCTCCACAACCATTTGGCTCTGAGGGCTTCATTTCTTTCTCTTAAAGAGCCAATTCCAACTAAAATATCAAATTGATTTGTCAATGCCTTCACCAAAAGTTTAGAATATAGTGATCTAAATAGGAGGCAAATCCGACTCACAAAACATACCCACACCAAAAAGAATTACTATGGCCAACACGAAATAACTAAAGCGGAATTGCCTAACAGGGTTACAAAACAAAGGAAGTTGTCTTTCTATCTGCTTATTCTTATTAAGACCTTACACAGTAAGGCAAAAAAAAAAGGTTCAATTTGTTTCTTGTTAAAGTAAAACACATTAAAAGGCATAATAGGACCCAAATAAACAACCAATAAGTTGCATACCGCTTTTTGGCTCCTTCTTGGACCACTTTCTTCTCTGCTGGCTGCTTCTCAAATGGTGGACAACCATCACGTTTCCACCATACCTAAGCATATTTAAACACCAATTATGCTTAACAGTGATAATATTTTCAAAACAATAGTGATAACATTTTCTAAACAATAGTGACCAAGGCCAGACAACACTCACCCAATTCTTTTCACGTTCTAATATATGCTCAATTTTATGAAGAAAATTCTCCCCCTTGGGTGGAGTCATTTCAAGCAGCTTTTTCACACGCTCCTCACAAGATTTTATTTCCTCTTTCTGAAATCAACGAGGAAAAGTTGTTTAGGAGACCTCATAGTATAGCACAGATATACTCAAGTAGACTTTATCATATCTTACAAAATTTTATGCATCTGACCATGTGCCAATAAAAGTAAATCTTCTTAACCAGAGAGTGAAAGGCATACCACACAAATTCATTCATTTTTCGTGCTTAAAGTGATGTCCATAAGTAAGGCTTCAAGTATTAATGAAGATAAGATAATATTCCATCGCAAGTAGGAAACAAGATTGCTTCTAGGCATAGAAGCAAAAGACTGCCAAATCGAATTGCCCAGAGACCACCATACAATTCAAAAGAATACAATGAAATCGTTGAATTGGATGAGTAAATTAGCAAAATCACTCAACTCCAGACAAAACTGATGTAGATGCCGGGTATGATATTACATTCATAAAAGTTATGGAAAGAATTCAGTTTTTAGTACCTTAATCCATCCTTGTTTCCAATCCCTAAATTTGGAAACAAAACAAACATAATACACCTAAGGCTTCTCAATTGTCCAACAAATATGTCGTCACAATAACCAATAATCCAATTTTCTACTGACACCTTTTACTATAAACAGTGCTGCCAACATAAAGTTTCTTTGTAAAGTTTAAAGAAGAAAAAAAAAAGGTTACAAAACTTAACAAGACACAATCACAGCACTAACCATGCTATCGGAAGGCAAATCTTTTTCACTCTTTCCAGGGGCCTACAAGCAAATAAGAGTTAGTTAGAACATTTACCATATTAAAGTACAATCAATATTTTGGGGTCACAGATCAATTTGAAAGTTGAAAAATGACATTAGAACTAGACCAAAGGTCAAGGAGTTATGGTAATATTTCCCCAAATCAATATTAAGACCGTTTCAACTGCTACCTTCAGATAATCAAACAATATGAGGCACTGCACAAGAATATGACGTCGGAAACTCGGATCCTTCAACTGTGCCCACCAGAAAACAGGAAAAATAAAGATCTTAAATCAAAATAATGGTCCACTATAAAAAAAAAAAATTCTAAGTCAGTCAACACTCCAGCATTACTAACCTCCAAACCCATTAGTTTACTGCTCGTAAGATATTTTATGCTGAAATTTGCTGCCTCCTCCTCCAAACTATTGGCATCTCCCTCTTCATCACTTAATGGTTGAGCTTCAAATGTATTCAGGACAACCTAAACAAGAAATTCAAGCAAATATTATTTGGCTGAGTAAGGAAACAGAGAAAGAAAAACTGTTATACCATGAAGATCAAAAAAAGAAGATATCAGAAGATAATTATTATACCATTAAACCGGATGTAAATTTCTTCCACTTGGTAGGAGCAAGAGTTAAGGAAGGAGGGTTACAAAAGTGTTCCTGAAAACCCAACCAGACCAGTTTCTCAGCAAATATAATTTGAGATACCACATATCCAAGTTAACTAAAACAACTCCAGGCTGAAGCTTTCCAAACAGACATTAACATTGGGCCTATTTGAGAGCTCTAACATAACTAGTACTGAAACTTTAATAAAACATCAATATCCTGCTGACAACCAAAGATGAAAAAATCGGTACCTGTGGAAATATAATCAAGACGTATGGAAATGTCGATGGTGGAAATATTAAAAAAAAAAAAAAAACATCGACAAAAATGACAGATAATTGCTTAAAACATAAAAGTTTTGAATGTAACTTTAGGAAATGCCATGTCAATTAATAATACATTAATTAAACATGTGAAATTCATAAGATAGTGTATCAATGATAAACTTATGGTGCAAGCCAAAAACAATTTGCACTGACTCGTATGACCTTAAAACCAATCAATATAAAAAAAAATCATCACCTTAGCTCTCTCTCTCTCTCTCTCTCTAAATTAAACCCATTTCTTACAACCGACAATGTATTTGCTTCATTGTACGAACTTTTTTTTTGGTAAACTATATGAACACTACTTAGTGAGAGTATGCATAAGCATGGACATTTGGAGCCATTGGATTGCTAAGTTTTTAAATAAGAACAATGCATCTAGCAATCCAACAACTCTGACATCCATGCTTATGCATGCTCACTTTTTTAATGCTCATAAGAGAATTTGTCCAATAATTAGGCAATTCTGGAAAACTCAAAAATAAAAAAATAAGGAATTGAAACAGAAAAAGGTTTTTTTTTTTTTACCTAGTTAGCTTAGAATTCGGGCAAAATGATAATACATAATCTTATAAGTGAAATGCCAAGCCCATCAAAACTGAGAACCTTGTATGTAATCTCTCTCTCTATTCTTAATCTGATTTTATCGAACACAGATTGGCATAAATAGTGGTCCAATATTCTGATGCACAGTTTCATAAACGCTAAACTAAAACAAGTTTTAAAATTATTTACATTTCCATGTGAAAAGTCAGTAACAATTGAAAGAATCATTGAAATTTTTTTGCCCCACATAACATAATTATTAGCAATAGAAAACATTATGTTAGTAATTCGGTGATGCCAAAAGTATAGGGATGCTAATCTTTTTGTCTTTTTATGACAGGAAACAAAAATTTTGTCAATAAAGCAAACAGAAAATACAAATTAAGGAGAGTACAGTGATGGACGATTTCATTAATGGGGACCATAATAAAGAGGACTATCCCTGGTACCTATGTTGCACGCAGACACCGGATACAGGATACGACAAGACTTGATATGGGGATATTGAAAATCTCCAAAACCTAGGATAAAGTAATAATAATATAATTAAACCAAATCTCCAACACCATATCCTAACCTTTGAACATGGGGAATGGGGATTGTTTCAACCAGGCAATTCACAAAAGAGTTTATAGGCAAACTGGAGAGGTTTCTTTAGCATAATGATATCTGTTTACAAGAAGAATTACACAAACAAAATCTGAATATTGAGTTAAATGACTTTGAAAACCATATAGCAATAGTATTATATATGGACACTCTCTAAGTTCAAAACTTAAATCAAAATGGAGGGGAAAGCATAATTCTAACCCCTAGGCCCTTTTTTATGTCATAAATTATCCTTCCAAGTGGCAAAGTTTACCTGTAAACTCCAAAATGTCTTGTAGAAGTTGAAATCGATGGAAATTCCTGAAAAACGTAAAACATTAAAATATATTCTTAAGAGACCTACATTCACAAGAAATGCTATAAAATCTATATACAATCATATTATATATATATGTAGACGTCAAAGTTAAGATATCAAGCAACTGCCTAGCAAGGATATACCATCAGGGGGGTCTTTCTCATATTTTGTCTCGTTTGATGTGTTAAAAACTCCTTTTATATTCACAGCTGCGAGAGTTAATCAGAAGAGCAACAAAATTACTTAAAAGAACAAGTGAACAACAGAGTTCAGAGAAATTAAACTAAAAGTGAAGACAAGCAGGTACCTGAACGCTCAGATAATGGGAAAAAATGAGCCAAAAACATTAGAATTCGTCCACAAAATACCACATCATTTGCCTGTAAGTCAAGTTCAAAGACATTAGTACGAAACAAGACTACAACAATAAGTTTTGCAAGTGAAATTTTATTATCAAAGTAGTTACAGTTTACTTTTATCAAATAGTGAACTATAAGATGTGTAGCTAAAACACTTATTTAAAATCATTATTATTTCAAAAATCAAAAGAAAAAACAAAAACATCAGCATGAGTTTACACCACATTTTTCAATTTACAGTCTTCTCATTTACAGACACATAATTCTCAGACCAGTACCATATTCTCACCATATTTCATAAAAATATTTGCTTGCATAACTGAACGCTAGTTATGCTGTTCCTTCGGTATTTTCTAGAACAGTTTCTCCATAAAAAGTAAGATTCTTTGGGCACGAATACCTTTTACATTTATCACACCATGTAATCTATTAAATTAGTGTCTAACAAAGGCAGCTTTTCGCTCCACAAACAGTGCCGCATAAAGTAAATGCCACAAATAGCAATCCTCATTTATGAACTAAAAACTGAAATCTGAAAAATAGAGCAGAGCAGCAAGAATAATGAATGCAACTTCTAAATTTGGTAAGGTTTGAATATTAAGTCGAGGTCAACATCACAATGCACCATCCTGAAGTTTACAATGTCAAATATGTGCATACCATCACAAGTTTTGAGTATAAACAGCTCAAACTGAGCACCAGTTAGTTAATTATAAACATTACAAAAAAGATGTGAAGTTTGAATGGCATGGATATACAATTTACTGTTTGAAAAGCAAACAAAAATCACAATATAGGGAAAATTTTAAAAAATGAAAGTAGATTGTAATCCAGTGATGACTACTATGATTAGTAACACCACCTTTGACAGGCGACGAAGAAGTTGATTGCATGTTCTCAACATCACAAGTTTTCCTCGAGCAAAAAGCTCTGGCTGCATGTGAGGATCATATAGATTAAAATAGATTGCAAATAGAGATAATCAAAAACTTTAAAAATCAAATACAAAACCAAAACGGAAAAAAAAAACCAAAAAAACCAAAAAAAAAAAAAAACAAAGAATATAAATCTTTTGACATTTTAAATACACAAACCTTTCCTAATATATCTTGTTTACTCTCTATATAACCAAAAACGTCTTTGCAGTTTCTCATAGTAGACATTTCTGTTAAGTCTTCCAACAGCTGAAATATCATGCCACCTTCAATGTGTTCGTTCTCACAAAGATACAACACAATATCTGGTGCACAAAAAGATAAAAGAACTGTAAGAGAGAGAGTGATGTAGGCTATAAGACTCATTAATTTTCTTCTTCATCAAAACAATTTTTACAAGCATTTAGCCATTGAATAGCTCTTATAATCCAAATAGCTAATCTACAGGCTTACTGTTCTATTAGACGATAACAGTCAACATTTGAAAATCGAAAGTCATACAGAATTTTGTCAAAAATAATTTTAGGTGCGATCTAAATGTCAAAAGGTAAACCCCAAAAATTAACAGCACAAATAAAAATTCTTATATAGAAACAACATAAATATAGTTTTTAGATCTTTATATCACTGATTTACAAATTTTGGCTTATCAGAACAGTACTTTTTACAAAAAGGTTCCAAATATTACAGAAATTGAATACACGATTCTTTGAAAAAGGAAGTCAACAGCATTTGATACAACCAACTAAGTGCTTAAGAAAAGTTTAACAAGGATATGTACAGACCAAGAAGACGTGGAATATGTCCTTGGGTAGTATCTCCATCATCAATTGATTGACCGTACTGCATTATCTGCTCCCCAGACTGTACTGCAGAAGACTGTGAAAATATCAAGTTACCAAGCATAAAACACAACTTCTATGTTGATGTCTTAAATGTAAGGAGGGTTCAGGTTGATGGGGAGATCTAATATTTATAATGTACAAAACAAAAGTAACAAAATTTGCCACATCAACTGCAGAATGCTCTACTTCACAAAGCCAAGTTGAAAAATCCATCATTACAAATTTTCATATTCAAATCCGAATCATATTCCTGTGATGAAGGGTGTCTATTAAAACACTAAGCCCAAATGCTCATGAATCCTGTTAGATCAGCCCATGGGTTATCAGAAGTCCACCTTACATTTGTCATGCTTCTTTTGCTTTGTTAATAGTTATATGCATATTATTACTTTAACCAATCCCTAGTTACAAGCCATTTAAAAGTTGAGTGGTTCATATGCCATTCTAATGTTCTTGGATGGCCAGGTTTAGTAAAAACATATGCCAAAAAGGAAAGAGAGTGATGCAACACATTACAGGCGAAAACAGAAAGCATACAAAAAGCACAACTGCCCTGGATCCTACCAAGAATAGCCAAAACTAAGGACTCTGTATGTAATCATGGTGATTGCACATAACAAAGATTTTTTTTTTTTTTTTTTAATTTAATAAAGGAAATCTGGACAAACCGCTCTGTCAAATTTTTTAATTACCAATCAACCATTTTTATAGGTTTAAAAAGTCAGGCATCAAGAATACCTGGGCAAAAAGAAAACTAATGAAAACAAATCTGATATGTCAAAGTGATACTTGAGGGATGTTTGGTGGTGCAACAAAGAAAACTAATGAAAACAAATCTAATATGTCAAAGTGATACTTGAGGGATGTTTGGTGGTACAAAAAAAAAAAAAATTAAGGATAGAAAACAGATGGCTGGGATGAGGCACATAATTGAAGATTGCTGCAGGTTGTGCAACAATTCTGGGAATGTGGAAGCCCGTGAGGATTCAGGGAAAGTTCCATGAACCCTGAAATATACTAAAAGGTGACTTTGAGCATCACCATCAGTGCTCAACAGAGTAATCAAATTATAATACCCAGCCAATCAAGATGAACTTAACACAAAGAAATATCCCTAAAATATTTTGGCAATAAAGCCTACAAAATGCTCAAATTCTAGTTCTTTCTATTTAAAGTCCATTTCCTCAACCTATCTGCAAAGACTACCCGGTCTTCCGACCAATCAATCCAGAGGTATGACAACATTATGCATCTCCAAAGAGTAGGTACGTTCCTATCAGCCCTAAAACCCAAATAATCCACCAACCAGACACAATTCCAAACCCTAGCAGCATCCTGACCCAAATTTTTTTTTTCTTTTTTTGGGTCGAACCCAAAGTTGTGAAGTAAAAGGACAATGTAGAAACACAGGATCAACACTATTGGCTTCTTGTTTGGACAGACTACACCACTTTGAAGTCAATAAACAAAGGGTCTTCTTTTTTTAGCACATCACAAGCATTAATTTACCCATGGACCACAAACCGCACTAAAATATGCAGAATAAGTAGTAGAAATACAGTAGTCTACAAGTACAATCAAACAATCAAAGCATCCTGTGAACAAGTACCAGCAAGAGAAACATACCACCAGTTCCTGAAGCAATGTCCGGAGGATATTTTCTAACAATTGATTCTCATCTTGGACTAACTTTGTCTGTTTCTGTCATGAAGAAATCAATTGGCCTAATTAGAATTGACCAAACATCGACATCCAAAAGGCTAAAGTTTCATATGTTTGACTTGTCGTTAGATGTATCACGATGATTGTACATGTCATCATGTGCAATCAGGATGTATGTGAAGAAAGCAATGCAATGATGACTACCGCCCACCAAGGATCGACCATTGAATCAAGTGAAACACTAATTGGTAAATTAGCAATTGGAGTTATAGGACAAAGGTAACAAAACATGTGTATCCGAATGTAGCCAGAGACTGAAATCATACTTGTGTTTCAGTTTTCAGGTACAAAACCATAAATCACTATACATGCATTTACACGAAGATTCAACTTATCAAAATCTTTTTTATTGGGTACCACATAATATTGTTAAAATTTAACCCTGAACATGAGGGATCTAATGGGTTACCTGAGGTTTTATAACTTGTTGAACTGTCTGTAGAGCAAAACTTTCTGGTGGGCCAGGTTGCAATATTGCCCTCCTGAACACTTCCTGAGAATAAAAACAGAAAGAACAACTTAATCATATCTAACACAGAAGACAAAATAACAATAACACTTACAATTATGAAGAAAAATAAGCTAACCATGTTGAAGACCTCAGCCAAACAGCGAGTGTGAAGCCAATGACAAACAAAGCCTTCCCAAAAGCTCAATCACAATGAATTGAAACTTTCTGCAGCAGAAAGAAATAAAAATAAAAAACATCGTCAAAAATTTTGTTTGAACCGACAGTGATATTTGGAACTGTATGCTAGCATCTAAAAAGCACTTGCTTATATTTTCTACATCAATAACAAAAGAAATTGACCTACTTTCAAATGCTAGGTTTTGAAAGGCGTTGCCTAGGCGCGTCGATGCGAGGCGGAAAAAATTCAGCTCAGGGGTCCAGTTGTTTAGCTGTTTGCAAACTTAATGTTCGCGCTGCCGGCGAGGCGTACGGAGGCGCCGGTTTCTGGCTGTGTGAGGCGCAGCTGCACGAGGAGAAGAAGAGAGCACGCGTTTTTATTTCCGTTTAGGTTTCGCTATGGGACGACGTCGTATCATCTCTGGGCTTTATATTACATTTAAGCTGGAACGCACGTTAGCAAACCACTTTTCTTCTCATCTATCCAGAGAGGGGATTTAGGGTAAATTACTCAAATGGTTCTTAAATTTGTACGCGATTTACATTTTGGTTCCTAAATTAAAATATTAGTCCAAATGGTACATAAATTCTATTTTAATAGCCCATTTGATCCAACCGTTACATTCTGTCAATATTGCTGTTAAATATGAGGGCAAATTGGTCATTTCATACGTTAAAATAAAAAAAATAAAAAATAAAATAAAAACTCAGTAATTGGAACAGGGGAGAAGAAATCGGAGGGAGGGAGTTTGGGTCTCATGATTTTTTTCCTCTCTTTTTCTTCAATTATTTTCTAATTTTGTATTTATTTTAACCCTATTTCATTTGTTAATTATGAAAAGTCTTATTTACCCCTAAAATTTGGTTACATTTAACAGAAAATGTAACGGTTGGATCAAATGAGGGATTAAAATAGTTTATGTATCATTTGGACTAATAATTTAATTTAGGGACCAAAATGTAAATCGCGTATAAATTTGAGGACTATTTGAGTAATTTACCCAAGGGATTTATGAAACAGTGAGAATGGTAAAATGAGAACATTATATGAGAATCAATCACAGTCATCCAAAATCATCTGAATAGCTGAAGAGAAAAAGCAAGCATATAATATAAACGGGTACGCTGTACTTTCCCTTTAGCCCACGTGCCTTGCCGTACCTTTTCCAATTCCGCCCAATTCCTCAGCCTTTGATGATAGGACCCGACCCAAATTTCACTTTGAAACCCGAGCCAAACCCTGTGCGTGTTCGACACCTGGCGGGTGTCGGGCACAAATGACCTAATTGCCCTCTGATACAAAAATTCATAAAAATATCAAACTCGACTCCTACCGAAAATTTGGGAGAGTCTCCCATGTAATCTGATCTTTTCTCAAATTTTACGCCTGTCAAACAAGCATATATATACAATCCAACTGCCAGCATGCGTATATATATATATATACATTTTAACAGTTAAATCTAAGTTCTAGGGCAGATTATCAGAGCAACCACTAAGAAATTACAAAAGAAGTCAACTCATTTATAGAAGAGACCTACATCATAATAGGGAAGCGAGGGAAATGGAAACGGCCTTGGTGGATCACTGTGCACGCCTACTGCCTGGAGGCACAAAACATTGAAAAATGTGAGTGGACCAAAAACAAAGTTTTAGAAAATAGCATATGAACATACTAACCCAACTGTAAAAATAATTATGAAAACTTAATCAAGTTTTCAGCTATACTCATACTGAAATCATGCATTCATATTTATACATATATTACCATTCACAAACTTATACAAAACTTAATCCTGCTGAAAAACATTGAATGTATAGTTAATCCTACTACCTAGGTATACCTATTTATTTCTGTCAATTTCCTTATTTACTGTCAATTCCTCGTGTCACCGTGGTGACACACCTCGCAGGACTTAGGAATAAAGGTGTCAAACGGGATGGGCCGGCCCAGTACGGCACGAGCCCAGCCCTTTTAAATGAGGCACGACACAGCACAAGCATGAATATTAAAGGGCCGTGCTCAACACGACACGAAAACTTGGGCCTGGCCAGGATCAAAAAATAGGTCCAATGGACCGGGCCGGCTCATGGCCCGACATGGGCCAAGCTTGGCCTAAGCCTGCTTCAAGCACGGCACGAGCCCAAGCCCGGTTCAAGCACGGCCCAAGCCCGGCCCACTTAACTTCTTTTTTTTTTTTTTCTCAAAATTCAAAATGCAATAATTTGACATCTAATGTCATTGTTTATATGTTTTTTTTTTAAAAAAAAAATCATAAACATATATTTGAGGTCTTTCATTTTAGGAAAATTACTTGGGTCCTTAATTAATTAAACATATCAACTACAAATTAATTAAACAACATTGAACTTGATATCTAATCAATACATATGACATATACACTTCTCTTATAATCAAAGCAAGACATTTTTCCACATATAAAATAATAAGTTGTTTAAAGATAAAAAGTTGAAGTGGACTTTGTGAAGTTGGACACTTTTTTTCCCTCCGTTACTTTGTGAAGTTGGACACTTTTTTCCCTCCGCCCCTTTATATTGTTTGGATGTTTGATTGATTAATGTTTTCAAGTAGTTCATCATTTCTTGCCTCTAATTATATTTTTAATGTTTATAATTTGAATTATCTATTGGGCAAAAAAAAAAAATCAAGTGAAAAAAATCAAATTAAATGGGTTAGTTCTTGGGCCCAATTATAGCATGAGCACGAGCACGAACACAACACGAGTCCGCCCCAACCCCTTTCAATATGGACATGGGCTTTGGGCCGGGCCGAGATCAATGATTTTACTAAATGGCCTAGAACGATCGGCCTGATAAATTAAATGGGCCGGCATGGCACGACACGAAAATATTAAAAGCATGAGTTTAAATGGGACAAGCCGGCCTAGCACAGCCCGTTTGACACCTTTACTCAGGAGACACTCGGTCAGCCTGATCCGTCCTCCTTGCAAGACTCAAGGGACACTAGGCCCACCTGCATTCCTCTCTCCCACAGTTCAAATATCCCTAAGCCTCGTGGGGCAAAAGTCAAGCATGCTGACTTAACTAAAGACAGTACTTAATATACTTAGTTACCTAAGGTGATTAAAGAAGATATAACTTCCTAGAAGTTGTGGAATAAACAAAACTAACTCCTCTAATCTTAAAACTCTGCTGCCTTCCTATCTGATTTTTGAAATCCTTATTTCCACTATTCTTTAAGTATACACGACTCAACAGCAAATAAACAAAATATTTAATCTTAGTAACACATGCTAGAAAGCCCTCAATCTATTGAATATTTATTCAAGATCAAATAATGAATTTAAATTGCATAAAATCATTTATGAAGGCAAAGGTCCACTCACTCGTGGTCCGAGCTAGTTGGACCTCTTGAAAGTTCTTCCTGCTGGTCGGTCCAAGCCCGTGTGCCTGATTAAACCATCATGAATATTTTATTAATGAACTGCTCGGTATAAAATATAACATTTAATTAAAACTCTGACCTTCGGCTCCGGAACGTGCATGCACTAACTAAGTCATTCTTATGCCCACAAAAGCTTTCCTTACATTCGGAATGGTTTAGAAGTGCCTCAGGACTCAAAAAGCGCTAAAGTCCCAAAAAGTAAACCTATATCCCCGTGGGTCCACGACCTCTAATGACAGGACCCGATCCCAATTCCACTTTGGAATTCGAGCAAAGTCCTGTGTGTGTCCGACACCTGGCAAATGTCGGGCACAAATGACCTTTCTACCCTTCTCGTTACAATTACTTTTAAAATTTCCCTTAGACTTCTGCCGAAAATTCGGCAGAGTCTCCCCTGTATTTTGTCCAAACCCAAAATCTTCCACCTGTCAAACAAGCAAGCAAATTCACATCAACTGCCAGAATAACTCGATTAAACAATTTTCAACTTTGGTTCTCGGTTCCAACCAGATATCAGAGCATTTTCTACAAATTTACAGGACTTTAAGAAATTTACAACGAAGTCCTACACTTTATGGTGGTGCGGAAGAGGGGAGGATGGCCCGAGGTGGATTCCTTCGTACTTCTACGGCCTGGGGGCGAAAAACAAGTTTAAAGGTGTGAGTGGACAAAAATAGTGTTCTTAAGTCAGTTTGCAAACATAATAACCCCCAGTATAAGATAAATAGGGTTATAAAGCTATAGTTTGTCTGAATCACATAATAAGCATTCAATGTAATAAGTATGTGTGTACGTAACGATACAGGTGTAAAAATATGTACGAATATCATAAAACTGATGTAAAACCACAAGTATATAAAAATACTGGAAATCCTTTAAAACTACCACCTAAGTGTACCCCTGAAAGATCCGTCAACTCCCCTGGCAGGTCTCGGCGACACACAGTCTATCCGAGCCGCAATCTGGCAGGATTCAGGGGACTATGGTCAGCCTGATCAGCTGGCAGATCTCGATGACACCAAGTCGACTCGAGCCGCTCTGGCAGGATGCAGGAGACCGTAGTCAGCCTGATCCGCAATCCTGGCAGGTCTCGGGGACACAGAGTCAGCCGAGCCGCAAATCCTGGCAGGTCTCGGGACACTAAGTATGCCGACCGCAAATCTTGGCACTCACGGTTCGAGTGTCCTTGAAACTCGTGAGGCAATGTCAAGTGCACTGACAGAACTGTAACAGACTGGATGTCCGTAGACATCGGTCCGTCCGAAAGGTAATCACCAAATAAAGAGTGGGTACATGGTGGTCTTAACTAATTTATGATAGAAAGTCTGCTAAATAACTGAAATCTCAATTCTGCTGCTATTTCTATTATATAAGTTTCCAAGTCTACTGTCTATATAACTTTGGCATATTCAACTATGCAGTATATACATAAAAATAGAAAATCAAGTAATAATACTTAATCAAGATCAAATAATGAAATTTAATTATAAAAAACCGTTCAGGAAAGAAAGTCCACTCACTACTGGTCCGAGCTAGCTAGACCCTTGGACGGTCCCTCTTTTGGGTCGATCGGACCTCTGGTGCCTGATTAACCATAAATAATAAATTAATAAACTGCTCAATAAAAGAATTAAAATTAAACACCGCCTCTAATTCTAGAAATGTGCGGCACTTTAAAGTTACTCCTATGCCCACTTTAGCCTTTCCGACAATGAAAATGGTCTTGAAAGACCTGCAGCTTTACTAAGAGATAAACCGTCAGACCGGCCGATCCGGGACCCCGTGGGGTCCACGATCTCCGATGGCCAATCTGGGATTCTCTAAAGGTTCCTCACAGAGAAAGAACCATGTTCCACGAATTTGGTCCGAAACGGACGGTCAGATTAGCCACAATCGCGTTATCACTTAAACTCCAAACCCTAGCCCCAGGCTTCGCGATTTCGGAGTATCCGGGACTCCGATTCGCGATCCGTCAAATCCTACATGATCCTGGAATCATGTAGTACGACATATCTGAATTTGGGTGCGATCCAACGACTCGACGACACTGCACCTAAGGATCGCGCGATATGAAAAATTCGTTCGGGGCTCAAACGGACTCCAAATCGAGATCCTCGAAATCCTACGCGCTCGTAACGACACGAGGATCGCAAAACTACACAGAGTCATTTCACCACCCTCACCCACGCGCCGCCACACGCTCGGGCGGATTGGGCGTCCAAAGCGATACCGGGTTGTCAGAAAAACTCGAAACCAAGACTCCAAACTTCTATCCCAGGTAAAACACCCCATTTGGAGTCACTTTTGTTCTTGGACATACCCCAAAAAGTGACCGAAAATGGCCGATCACGGCGTCCGAAGTTCGTCCGATTTTCAAGTTGAAAATCGAGTGTTCTAGAGCCAAAATCAATCAAAACCCATACATCCATCAGTTAGAGCACGAAAAATAGCTGAGAAACTATACCTTACTCGAACAATTTGGTGGAGAATTGAGGGAGAACGAAGAGCTTGAAGTTTGGACTGAAAATTGGCGGAAAACTCAGAATTCCGGCGAGCTCCGGCCGAGGCAAGGGCGGCGATGGGTGAGGTCGTGATGGCGAGGGTGTGGGGAGCTGTTGGTACCGGTGTCAGAGATGGGCGCGACCTGTGGCAGCTGCTAGGACGATGGGAAGGCGCGGAGGTCGCGGCTGCGCGGGAACGGGAGGAGAGAGAGAGAGAGGAGAGAGAAATGAGGAGAGAGAATGGAGAAAAGAGATAAAAATCTGACTTTTTGTCCAAATTACCGTTTTGCCCTTCTCGGTATTTTGACCGTATTTTCTTCGTTACAACTCCGATTCGACTCTACTCCGTGTCTATGGACTCGTTTCGCCGTGCTCTATGCAACGACGTTAGCGAAATTGCCAAATTCTTTCTCGGTTAAAAAGTCAACTTTTTCCCTTAATAAGTAATGCGAGGGCAAAATCGTCTTTTGGGTAGAATAAATAAATCCAAATTTTTAGATATTATGGTTTGGGTTATTACATCTAAGTTCTGATCCGAAAGCTCCCAGAGGTTCCAATATACCTAGGACACATGTCCCAAGAGTTTGATCTTGATCGGACGGTTGGATAGATCACAATCGTGCAATCGGCGGTTCTTGTAACCCTAGCCCTAGGGTTGGCATTTTCGGAGTATCCGAGACTCCGATTCACTATCCGTTTACTCCTATACGATCCTGGAATTATCTAGATCAACATATCTGAAAATGATTAGGATCCAACGTCTCAAACATATCAAACCCGAAAATTGCACAATAGGTGAGATCCGTTCGAGGTCCAAACTTTATCCAAATTGAAATCTGTGAGTACCTATGTGCTCGTGGAGACCAAGGGATCATTCTAGGATTGAATATGGTTTCCACCATGCTGCCCACGCGCCGCAACATTCGCTGGCAGTGCGTGGGTGGTTTGATAAATTTCTGGCGGCCGGAAAAACTCCAAACCGCCGGCCCAAACTCTTACTCTAGGTGTAAAACCCTATTTGGAAGTGGCCGGAATTGTGATCCCAAAACCGGCCAAACCCTAACTATAAAATTAACTTGTCAAATACACATACACATACAAATACACACATACAAAAAGACACATACACATATACACATACACATATAAACTTTCTATGTCATTACACACGTGCACAAAAGGTAAGATTCCCAGTGGTTGTAGGACCACATACTGTTTGGGCCTAAATTTAGCACGCCAAAAGTTCAAAAAACAGGCCCAGCCCAAAAAACTTGAGGATAACAAAATTAGGATCCAGACAGGTTGGGCTTCAAGCCAGGATGTCGAAAACAAAGCCCCAGCCCAAGAAAGACCAACGTGGAAACTGTCATTAGGGCTTCAAGGATCAGCCCATAATTTTTGTTGGGTTCAAACCCAAGGGATTAAAAACACACCCACGTGACTACCTCAGCTTTGAAAAAGTCAGCAGTTCCAACTAAGTTAAAAAATATGAGAGAGACATCTCTGAAGCACTGCTTTAGGAGGTGACTACTGAGAGCCTATCTGCCATGATTGATAAAAATCCCTTTTACTTTACATTTTAGGAGATCTTTTTACTGCCCATTATTAAAATTAAAACCACCTCCCCAAGAGGGTCTCTTATAAAAACAGAAGTAGGCAAGGAAGGAAGAGGACACTCAATTCATCAATCAATAAATAAAAAAAACAACAACAAGAAAACAACCAAAAGCTCACTTGGATTCCAAGTAAAACCAGCTTTAGATCAGAATTCCAAAGTTCAGACTTGGAAAATAAGTCTTCTAAAACGAGATCTCTCGTTACAAATTTGGTTCAGCGAAAGCCAAGGCAAGCAGAGTTTGAGTTTTCACAAACGTGGAGACCTCAGCGAACTCATGAAGGCGAGAGTCCTCGCCAAGCGTAGTCAACGCCAGGGAAGGTGTGTCCCTAGCCTTATCAAACCGAGAACAGCCACTACTCTTCCTTTCAACCGAAGAAGTCAGTAGCTCAGCTTTCCACCTCACGAGACTACCTCAGCGCTTTTCAAAGTCAGCAATTCCAACTAAGTTAAAAATATGAGAGAGACACTTCGGCACCGCCAACGTAAGATCGTTCATCTCAGAGTTCTAGAGATTTTGCTCCAAAGCAATACACCATCTCCCAAAGAATTCACAAGTCACGCTTTCAAAAGTAAGAAACAGGGAGTTGTTCAGAAAATACAAAAGAAAAAAAACCAAACCGCCATAAAATCAGCTCACACAGACGATGGCGTTGAAATAGAAAGCTACCACCCAGGAAACCAGGGAAGAGATTGCTTTAGGAGATGACTACTGAGAAGCCTATCTGCCATGATTGATAAAAATCTTTTCTACTTTACATTTTAGGAGATCTTTTTGCCGTCCATTATTAAAATTAAAACCGCCTCCCCAAGAAGGTCTCTTATAAAAACAAGAGTAGGCAAGAAAGAAAGGGACACTCAATTCATCAATCAATCAAAAAACCAACAACAAGAAAACAGCCAAAAGCTCACTTGGATTCCAAGAAAAACCAGCTTTAGATCAGAATTCCAAAGTTC
>NC_047656.1:882688-884170 GCF_902201215.1 Prunus dulcis | reverse complement strand
CTAGTTGCACAGGTCGCTGGATTACCAGATCACAGAGAAATCCAGGCTGGTCCAAGGGAAGGAGTCCTTCCTAATCAAGAACACGAAGCCCCAGCCCGACCAGATGACCTTGCACTAGTTCAGCAGAACCAGCCAGAACCTCAGCCCATTCCACCCTTGGCGGCCCAGCATGATCAACCTTTGGCACTTCAGCCTGAACCACCAGCAGTATTGCCATATAGACCCAGAAGGATGGACCCTAATCCATTCCCTCCACCCGCAAGAGGGAGAAGAGGCAGAGGGGGAAATAACCTTTTTGCTAATCATGACAGGAATAGGCCAGGGGCAAACTGGAGAAATCACCTAGACATCGAAGAGCAGGAAGGGCACAGAGAGGAACCTCCACCCAGACCATACAGAGCGGAGCCCAGGATCGATTACATCCAGCCAGAACAGGGACAAAATCTTCCCCCGGTCAATGCTTTGAATGACATAGGGGCATTGCAAAGAATGATCAGAGAAATCATGGAACCCGAGGCTAGGAGAGGGGAAAGGCCTACTTACAGAAAACCATACCCAGCCTACATCGATCAAATACCGTTGCCTCCAGGTTTCAAAGTACCAAACTTCACCTTGTTCAACGGGGAGGACCCCCATGCTTCCTCAGTTGAACATATAGGCAGGTTCTCCGTCCAATGCATAGCTATCGAGAACAACCCTCTGTTGAAATTAAGACTTTTCGGCAATTCTCTCTCTGGACAGGCTTTCACCTGGTATACCAGCCTGCCAGCCAATTCTGTGCAAACTTGGGAGCAGATGGAAAATGTCTTCCATGACTATTATTACAGGATCCAGCCAGAAGTCACCATCAGTGATCTAGCTGCCCTCAAGCAAAGCGAAGATGAACCGGCTCAAGATTTCATAACCAGGTTCAGAAAGCTCAAAATGAAGTGCCGAATCCCCATGGAAGAAAGACATTTCATCCAGATGGCCCAAGCTGCCCTTAAAATCTCTCTCAGGAAGAGGTTCGACGGAATGTTGTTCGGGGACCTGGCAGAACTAGCTGATAAAGCATCCAAATATGAGGAGTTACTTAGGGAAGAACAGCAGAGAAGGAACTCCTCCAAAGGTACTTATTACAAAACCCCTTCTTCTTCGGTCCACCTGATTGGGGTGGAATCACAGGAAGATACAGAAGAATCAGAAGAGAGAGAGGTTTCAGTGGCAGAAATGGCAAAACTAAAACATCCCATTAGTTGCAAAGCCCTTACAAAACCACCTAAAGACCAAAAGCCCCCACCATTCACGGGAGGATTCGTTCCCAACAAGCCAATGCAAAACAAGGTTTACTCTTTTGATTTGACCAAGGTTGATGCTTTGTTCGATGAAATGCTGCTACAGAAGGCGATAGAAACGCCCCACAGAATACCCAAGCCGGAAGAACTCAAGGGCAGACAGTACTGCAGGTGGCACAACTCTTGGAACCATTCTACCAATAGTTGT
>NC_047656.1:745089-882588 GCF_902201215.1 Prunus dulcis | reverse complement strand
CTTCGGAGAGGAAAATCAGCATCTCTTGGCTTTTTCCTCAATGGAGACACATTCCTCACCCGTAAAGAAGTAGCTGGAGTTCTCGAAGACTTGACATCGGCCTTCCTTTTTGGTGGGGGGTCAGCAAAGCACTCATCCTATTCAGCAGATAGATCATCAGGGTCCGGACCATTCTGCTTCCATCTCTCGACATCCTCGACAGGGGGCAGACCACCGTCTTCCTCCCGATACTCGCTGAACAGCCAACGCCACTCACGAAACTTTCGGGGAATGTTCAAAGCACGGCGGACCTTAGCCATGCCAGGCCAGGCAGCTCGAAGACCAGCATATGCCTCATCTGATTCCAGCATGAATTCCCCAGCTATTTGGCCACTATTTCTCACGAATTGCAAGTCATGCTGGACCATCTCCTTGCTGCCAAAAATTGAAAAATATATATATACATACATATATATTTTACGAGCTCGACTTACTTGGGATGCACAGCAACTCCTCTCCTCAACAAGCAGTACGAATTCTCCAAAATCTTTCTCAAGCCAGAAGGTAGAGAAGTTAAGTTTGCGATATGAGAAAGAGTGAAGAGAAGCCCTGTATTTATATAGGTTGGACAACCCGAGTGAAGAAGGAATCACAAGCTCATTCCTACTGGGAATCCGACTCCAACAACAGTCAGAAGCCTACACCAATTGGGAATCCGATCTGCGAATAAAGCCCAGACACAGTTGGAGAGCCCGAAAAAAATAATTTCATCTCCTACATGCCCCACAAGCGCCATGCAGAAGCTGGGGGCATTTGTGGGAGCATATATTTTCGTCTCCAATCAAGGCACGCCACGTGGAAAAGAAGATTATCTCTTAAATTAATTAATTAAACCAGTTTATCTGGCTAATTAATTAATTGGGATAAATATCTTAATTAATATGATATTATCTTTATTTAAAGAGATAATATCATTAATTAAGATATTATCCTAATAAAGAGAAGATAATATCATTTAATTCAGATATTATCTTCTTAAGAGATAATATATATTTAATTCAGATATTATCAGGCCCAACTCGATTCCTACGAAACCCTAGCCCCGAGGCTCCTATAAATAGACAACCTCATTCATCATTCAAGGTACATCTAAACCTACTCCTTATACTCGAGAAAAATACCCGAAGCTCTCTCTCCCTCTCCACTCTCCATATTTTCTCCACACGGCTCCGGCCACCCCACACGGCTCCGGCCACCCGGTTTACACCCTACATACAACTCCGTACCCTTTGCTTAGCTATTGTTTTCCTACAAACACTTGAACTAACTTAGGCATCGGAGGGCCTTTGGCCAACACCCCCCGGGTGTGGTCTATTTACTCCAATCTTTTTTACAGGAATCGAGGAAGAGAGATAAGGAAGATCGAAGGTTGAAGGATCCAGAAGCGAATATTCTCCCGTGAGATTATTTGCACAAACAGATATGGCAGCCCATCCCTTCCATGTTCAGGTCTAGGGGGGAGAAAAAAAAAACAGAGGAGAGGGGAGGTGTGGTTGGGGAGGGAGGGAGAATAGAGAGAGACGACAGGGGGATGGAAAAAAAATGCATTTTTAAATTTTTTTAATGTTTGATAGGAAAGGCTTGTATAATGATTTTTTAAGACTAAAATATCGTTAATTATGGATGGAAAATTGGATACAAATTATAGATTTTGAAAAGTTCAGGTAACATTTCTCTTAAATTTCTTTTCATGTGACAAATTAAAACTAAGATATAAGTTCATTTCAACAAATATCTCTATGGAGAAAGGTTCGTTCAAGTAAGCTTTTCTCATTGTGCTCCTTCTTGTTTTATATGATGGTAAAATACTTCTCTCAATTTTTATTTTTGTTATAATGAAAAAGAAATTTATGCTTGATATATTATAATTCGAACGTTAAACCTAGGCAAACCTCAAGGGTGGCTTCTTTGACCCCTACTACCTATGTTTTTAACATCTTTTTCCAAAATATGTTTTGCTGACTTGCAATCAACTCGGATTAAAAAATTTTGATTTAATAAATCATCTTGAAATTTACTAATGCATAACACTATAGATAAAATTTCCTTTTTAATAGTACTGTAATTAACTTGAAAGAATTAACTGAAGGAATACCAAGGCATGGAAGGGACTTGACATGAACTTTGATTTGTCTAACTATTTCTGTATGACTCGGAGTCCAAGCAGGAGGATTGCTCTGGAGACGATCAAACAGGGGCTTGCACAATTTTCTTAAATTTTGATAGAAATCAGAAATATAATTCAATGATCCTAAAAACCTTTGTAATTGATTTTTATTAAGGATTTGATCTGGGAATTTATCAGCAAATTGGATAACTCGATCAATTGGGCTTATCTGAGACTGACCAATATTAAATCCTAATGCTTTTTTCGTGTGATAATGTCAAATGGTTAAGCGCATTTATTCATCTACCGATCTATTGTTTTAGATTCCTTCCTCTCATTATCGATTTATAAATTTTTAAAAAAAGTTGTCTTACTAAACACTAAGTGCAGAATTTATATCTCCAAATAACAGCCTGACTCAACATGACCTATGTACTCCTCAGGCACCTCCGCTCTTGTCCAACTGTAGCTATTCAAATATAGTCCGGTTTTATTAATGTTTCTTAAAAATAGTATAGCTATGCGGCTAGATTCAATTTTTTTTAAATTTAAATGGTATAGCCGAGCGATGTGTATATATATGTATATATATATATATATTTAGGATCCTTTTTTTCTTTTAAATCTTTTCCCTGATTTTCGTTTATTGATAAGAGTAGTTAAGAGCATTATCCATTACTATTTTGTTAGTGCCCCAGTCTCTATTATCCCCTTTTTATTTTTCATTTTTCTAGAGTCATTACTTGTATAAAGAATTTAACACTTTCACATTCAATAATCTATTATACATGTATGTACTTATTTTTTAATAATACATCCGTGTTCTATACACGTCTTAAAGGCTAGGTAAAATTTAAGCTTTTTAAAAAGCCGCGCGGCTATACTTATTTTGACACGTGGCTGCCTATTCGCTAGGCAGGTTGTCTTTTAAAAAATATATATATAGAATAGCCGCGCGGCTATACTTAGTTTTTTCTGATTTTTTTTAAAAAATAGTACAGCCCCACGGCTATATCGGGTTCTATTAATGTTTCTTAAAAATAGTATAGTCAGGCGGCTATATATATATATATTCAATGCATACTTATAGAGGCACAAGGAGGTGCACCTACACCTCCCCTCGTCTGAAAAAAGCCATGGAAGTGCTAGGTTTGCCCCTCTGCGCTAGTGCCCAAGATTTTAAAGCGTTATGTAAGGGGTCTGGAAATCACCTCAAGGAGCCAATCATTTGGCAAGTTACACAAACTAGCATGGTTCAAGGCAATGCAAGGTGCACAATGTGTTGCAGAGGTGTGTCTGATGGGAGCTGAGGCGATGGTTCACAAAGGAAGAAGATAACTCTATACCCTAATTTTCTTTTTCACAAACGACGTCGTTCTTTAGTTTTGTTTAATGAAACGCACGTTTCATTGAAGTTTTTTAAAAGTCAAACTCTACCGTTTTGGTGAAATAAAATTCCTTTTTCTATCCAAACTTTGACAAAATTAATAAATAAACAATAAATGAATAAAAACCTAAGAGCATTCACGATAATGCTCTCTATTTTTTAGTTAAAATTTAGCTAAAAACACTAGAAAGCTATTTTAGAGCTCTCTATAAAATTTCAACTCCAACCATACTCCTTAGTTTAAAGAGTCATAAATGTTTTTAATAATTTTTAATTCAATTTTTAAATAAAGTGTAGACACCAAAGTAATAATAAAAATAGTTGGCATTAAATAAATCCTTAAAATAATATTAAATATAGAAGTATTTAATTATAATGAGTCACTAGGAGTCCTTTCTCTCTCCTCAAATTTAGGAGCTCCTAGAGGTCTCCTTATTTTAGGAGCTAGATAGAGAGCATGGTTGAAGATGAGTTTTTTCAATTCCTCCCTAAATTTTAGCTAATGAGGTAGTTTAGGAAGCCCATTGTGGATGCTGCCCAATTAGTTAAAACTGAAATGTTGAGTCTTGACCAATCTATTAAAACCTGTCACAGCTTTTCTACAAACCTTCCCTAGCTTATTCCTATTTCTTTAGCAAGTCAGCCTAGATAAAAATAGTTTTAAGATTGATTATTTAGCTTCAATTACTTGATTATAGCTATTGTAATATATATTTCATTATAATAATCATTTTAATATGTTCTTTAATTTTTTCTTAATTCTGTCCTATCAAAATGTTATTGCCCCTCCCCTGAAAACTTCATGGATCCACCACTATATATATTTTGAGGATCCTTTTTTTCTTTTCAATTTTTTCGATAAGAGTAGTTTAGAGCATTATCCATTACTATTTTGCTTTTTTATTTTTTTACTTTTCCAGAGTTATTACCCGTATAAAGAATTTACCACTTTCACGTTCAATAATCTATTATACATGTACGTATGTATTTTTCAATAATACATCCATGTTTTGTATAAGTCTTAAATGCTCGGTAAAATTCAAGGTTTTTAAAAAGCAGACGTACAATACTCATACATATTTTTTATGTTTAATACATGTACTTTTTACAAAATTTTCAATAAGACACAAAATTCACATATTATACAAATAATTCACACATATTATTGAATAAAAATAATATATATTTTAAAATTTAAATAAATTATTTTAAAATATTATATAGTGGCCAAACTTTTTAAGTTGTAATTTGCCAAAATTTTGCCGAATAAAATACGTATGTATTTTTTTATGTCTAGTATTTTATAAATAGTATAGTCGCTTGGCTATACTCGGTTTTTCCTAATACTTTTAAAAAATAGTATCACCAAACGGCTATACTCGGTTTTATTAATGTTTCTTTGAAAAATGTTCAAGCATATGTATATTCATCCATTCACAACTCACAAGGAAGATAATATGATGAAAAAACAGGTCAATTTCGAGTCAACCCGTTCTGACCCGTTTAATAAACGGGTGAGTTTCGGGTCAACCCGCTAACCCGCTATAATACCTATCTAACCCATTTATTAAACGGGTCGTGTCAACCCGTGTACAACCAGCTAACCTGCTAAAAAATAAAGACAAATGGAGACTTCAACACACACACAAGGGGTTTCGAACCCCTACCATCCTCATTTCTCTCAAACATCTTATCCACCATGCTACAAACAACTTTGTGATTTTATGGTATGCCTTTTGATATTCATAATTTTTCTTTCTCTTTTGTGTTTTCCTTCCTTTTCCGTCTCTCTTCTCCTCTTTTATTTTTAATTTTTTATATATATATTTCTTTTCCTTCTTTCCTCTCTCTCTCTCTCTCTCTCTCTCTCTCTCTCTCTCTCTCTCTCTCTCTCTCTCTCTATTTTTTCTCTCTTTTCCTTTCCTCTTCTCTCCTTTTTTTTCTTTCTTTTCCTTCTCTTTAGTTTTCTCTCATCTCTCTTTTTTCTTTCTTTCTTTCCTTCAATCTTCTCTCTCTCTCTCTCTCTCTCTCTCTCTCTCTCTCTCTCTCTCTCTCTCTCTCTCTCTATATTTTTTTTCTTTCTTTTCCTTCTCTCTTCTCTCCTCTCTCTATCTTTTTTTTTTTCTTTCTTTTCCTTATATTTTCTCTACTCTCTCTGTTTTTTTTAATTTAAATTTTTTCGGTTGTGAGTTTTGTAACATGCATGTTATTATTTATGAACTCGTTACACGACTCGAAACCCGCACGATAAAAGACGACCCGAACCCGATACGACACTTTTATTAAATGGGTTGGTTTGGGTTGAGCATTCTTGACACGTTTATTATCCCAACACGACACGACCCATTGCCAGCCCTACTGACAATGCTCACCACATAAGCAATGTCTGGTCGAGTATGTGACAAATAAATCAATCTTCCCACTAACCTTTGGTATCTTTCTTTTTTAGTTGGAACTTGATCCGGATATTCTCCAAGATGATGATTCTGAACAATAGGAGTGTTCATAGGTTTGCAGTCTAGCATTCCTGTGTCTGTCAACAAGTCCAAGACATATTTCCTTTGAGAGAGAAATATGCCTTGCTGCGATCGAGCCACCTCAATTCCCAAGAAATACTTGAGTCCACCTAGATCCTTCATCTCAAACTCAGTAGTCAAATAGTCTTGTAGCTGTGATATTTCATGTTTATCATTCCCAGTAATAATCATATCATCAACATAGATTATTAATGTTGTTACCTTCCCTTTCCGATGTTTCAAGAACAAAGTATGATCTGAGTTGCATTGTTTGAAACCATTGTACTTCATTGCCATGTTGAACCGTCCAAACCATGCATGTGGTGACTGTTTCAATCCGTACAATGATTTTCATAACCTGCAAACTATTCCAGTCTGAGTAGTATTATATCCAGGAGAAATGTCCATGTACACCTCCTCCATGAGTTCGCCATGTAGAAAATCATTCTTTACATCAAACTGATGTAGTGGCCAATCCAATTAGCTGCAAGGGACAATAAGACTCTGACGATGTTTAACTTTGCAACTGAAGCAAAGGTTTCTTCATAGTCTATACCATAAGTCTGTGTGTACCCTTTTGCCATAAGTCTTGCCTTGTATTGCTCAATAGATCCATTTGCATTGTGTTTTATAGTAAACACCCATCTACATCCGATAGTATTTTTTCCTCGTGGTATAGTCTCCAATGTCCAAGTCTGATTTTTCTCAAGAGCTTTCATCTCCTCTTTTATAGCTTGGACCCATTTAGGATCTTTCAATGTTTCAGAGATCTTGGTTGGAATATGAATAGCAGACAACTGATGCACAAAAGCCTTGAGTGGTTCAGACAGCTTCTTAGTGGATACATGATTTGCAATTGGATACTTGGATATCTTGCCAATATCAGGTGAATAACGGTTTGGTGGCTTCCCACGATTTTTCCTGAAAGGTAATTGATATCCAATTGTTTTATCCTCTAAATGCATAAGTCTAGTAAGAGTGGTTACCTCAAGGATATTCTCAGGAGATTGGTCTGTTGGTACTGTTGAGTTAGAGGGGGGTCTTCATCTTATTGTTCTGTGTAGTCTGTAGGTGTGAGACTCGGATCAGAAATATCTTCACATGACAATTGATCGCTATGAATGGGCGATTGGTCACTTTTCAGTAGAGAGTAATCTGGTGCTCCAGACTCGGGACGATCCATCATTTCTGTACTTAGGGGAATTTCTTCGTTTTCCAAGTTGCTCCAATTCTGCTCTTCACTTTGTATCTCTCCCTGAAGCGTAGAATTGGATGATGGGTCATGAAAGAACAGCTCAGATTCCAGAAAGGACATCCAAAGTGACATAGGTACATTGGGTAGGAGGGTGATAACAGCGGTAGCCTTTCTGATGAGTGGCATAACCCACAAAAACACAACGAAGCGCACAAGGATCAAGTTTGCTACCTTGATTTTTGTGAAGATGAACAAAAACCACACATCCAAAGATTCGTGGTGTGAGTACCAAAACAGATGGCAGAGGTCTATGTTGAGCAAGCACCTGTAAGGGGGTTTTAAAGGTCAATACACCAGAAGGCATGCGGTTGATCAGGTGAACTGTGGTGACAATAGCATCATCCCAATGATAGCGAGGAACATGAGCGCCAATCAGAAGTGCTCGGGCAGTTTCAAGAAGAGGTCGATTCTTTCGTTCAGCAACACCATTTTGTCGCGGTGTCTGAGGACAAGTCGTCTCATGGATAATTCCATGTTGTTGGAAGTAAGTCTAAAAGTCATGATTGACAAATTATCCACCATTGTCCGAGCAAAGAATCTGGATTTGAGCATTAAACTGAGTTTTCATCTGTTTATGGAAGGACTGAAAACAGGAAAACACTTCGTTAAAGATGTTAAAGATGTTAGAAAACCTCTTTAAACTTTTCATCTGCTTCTTTGAATGATTTAATAACTTAAAGATGTTAGAATTTTTTCTGATGTTATTCTATTTATGTTTTTGCTTAGCATCTGTAAAATTGATGTATCCGTAGGTACATTACTATTATTATTAAAGTAAGAATAACGTTAGTACAATTTTTGAGCTACATAATTTAATCTTAATATGCCCACAACCAATAATGTACATATGTACATGTTCATACTTTAGTAATAATATGCCAACATGAAGGAAGAAAATCAATTCAATCAAATAATTGTGCTTAATGAAAATTAGATATCATTAAAAAATGAGAATCTAATTTTTTAATAATAATTATAACATGAAGGAAGTTGAGGTTTCACCACAAAACTAATTGGCAATGGGAGTAGTAGTCTAAGCACGTTCTTCATAAATATATGCTCATTAAACTTGTGATGAAATCTTAGGAGCTGTCACAGATGGAAATCCTATCATTGCACCAGTGGAGGCAACAAATCGACAGTTTACATACTGTGAGATCCTCCAGATCACCAACAATTTAAAGATGATTCTTGGCGAAGGTGGATTTGGAACAGTTTATCATGGATGCATAGACAAAACTCAAGTAGCTGTCAATATGCTTTCACCGTCTTCAGTTCAAGGGCTTCAACAATTTCATTCTGAGGCACGTTTGTTAAAATAAGCTATGCAATCATTTTGAGCTCAATCTTATATAATAAACTAAGATGTTTCATTGGGGTCTCTTATCTTCTAATTTGTTGGAAAACGACCAATAAATTACCAGAGGCTTTGATTTTTTTTAGCACTAGAAATCTAACTTCTGCAGAAACATTCCTTGATCTCCACATTATTTTTTATTTTCTGTGGATGCAGTCAGCACTCCAGGACTTGGGAAGGTAGACTTCAAATAGCTACAGATGCTGCACAAGGTGTGAAACTAATAAATTATCTTATACTCCCTTTTAGCTAACATCTCCTCAGGCCTTTGCCTAATGCTTCTTATGGAACACAAATGCCGACAGATACCTTGTCACTTGCCGTGCGGTATGACACTGGTCCAACAGCACTTAATTATACACTACATAGGTGAGTGCAAAATCACCCTGTTCATGATCAATAGATTAACTAATAACTAATGATTGATAAAATATATATTTCTCCTGATTGTCTACGTTTCGTCTATGTCTATGCTTTGGATGTCATGGACGAAAATACAACTCGGGTGTACTAGTTTAGAGACCATTGCAACAATTAAGTCCAAAATATATTAATATTAATATATAAGAGTATTGTACCTGCAGCTAATATATGGTGTTGCAAATTTCCATTGGCCACTTACCCATAAACAAGTGCCACAGTGTCACCTTCAACGCAATACCCAATTAGAGAAACCAAGTTCGTACGGTGAACTCTCATCAACAATCTTGCATGTTTGAGTTGAAATTAGTCCCACATTGGAACACTAGAGTTCCTTGGAGGTCTTTATAAGACTTACTCTTACAAATAGAGTAGATTGGCTTGACCATGCAAGTGGCCCAATTGAGTGGCTTGTGGTCATATGACCTTTAAGTCGATGGTTAATTAATATACATTTAATTAATCAAAAGATTGGCCTTGGGCCGGGCATAGATAAACCCAACAATTTCGCTAGAAATGGAAGCCCTAGTGCTAGGAGTTTGATTTAGAAAGTTGTATTCTTGTGGAGCAAACGCCATATTTAATTTCATTCTTCTATTTGTTGTTTAAAATATAATTACTAGTTAAAGTAATTAGAAAAGGCTAAGATATTACTTAATTACATATATTAAATTAAAGAAGTAGGCCAAAAAACCAAAGTTAAGAACTAATTTTATATTTTCAAATATTTTTCCAAAAAAAAAAAAAATTTCCCAGATTAAATTTTCATTTCAAAAAGCATAGCGCACGGCTATATTATTTATATACATAAAAAGGGACGCTCCCAGGGGCCTAGGCGCCACGTGTCAAATGAGTAAAGCCGGGCGGCTATACTATTTTTGGGAACTTAAAAAAAAGGGAAAATGAGTATAGCCGAGTGGATATACTATTTCTGAAAAAATTTCAAAAAGAATCTGGTATAGCCGGGCGGCTGTAATGTATATGTATGCATACAGACCCGCCCAGCGCTTATGCACCATGAGTCAAACGAGCAGAACTGGTTTTTCTGTTTTAAAAAAGTATAGCCGCACGGCGATACTATTTTGAAAAGCAAATAAGGGTAAAACTGAGTATCGCCGAGGGGCTATACTATTTTATTTTTAGTATATATAATTTTTATTCAATAATATGTGAGAATTATGTGTTCAATGGTTAATTAATGTATATTTAATTTGTAATATCCCAAACCAAAAATTCATAATGAAGGAATTTTTTATTTTGCGAAAAGACAATTTTGCCCTCGTAATATTTTATTAAGAAAAATATGACTTTTTGATCGAGAAGGAATTTGACAATTCCGCTTGCGCCATTGCGTAGAGCATGGCGAAACGAGTTCATAGACACGTAGTGGGCCCGAATCGGAGTTGTAACGAAAGAATTATGGTCAAAGAGTCTCAGTGGCATAACCATAAATATCTCAAAGTTGGATCTATAAAACCAGCCAGCCTCTCTCTCTCGCGCAAAAACGAGCCGCCGCCTTCCAGAGCTTGCTGGCGCCGCCTCAGGGCACCACCGGTCACAGGACCGGTGGCGATGAAACCGCCGTCGAGTCCCCTACCTTTCCCGATCGATCCCCCGCCCGCCGACGACATGGGTTGGCCGAAAACTGTGAAAGAACGACGGGAACTCACCGAAACTTCAAGGCCTCCGATCTCCCTCCTCTGGCCACTATTCCCGTCGACCCAGGTATGGATCTTGAACCTCTCGAGCTGTTCTAGCTGCCTGTTGGGTCGGATTAGATCGATTTGTAGTGTAGCCATCGGATTTTTGAACTTGAAGTTTCAGCCAATTTTTGGCCTCTATTTTCGGCCACTTGCAGTCACTTTTTGGGGTAGGTCCAAGAACAAAAGTGGCTCCACATATGGTGTTTTACCTAGGGTAGGAGTTTGGAGCCGTGGTTTGAAGTTTTTCCGGCGAGCCAAAATCGCTTTAGACACCCATCGCTGCCGGCGCGTGCTGGGTCGAGTGGGCGAGGGTGGTGCAGTGGCACTCCGTCTTGTTACGATCCTTATGTTGTCACGAGCGCGTAGGATTTCGCGGATCTCAATTTGGATTCCGTTTGAGCCCCGAACGGATTTTTCATATTGTGTGATTTCCGGGTTCAATATTACCGAACCGTTGGATCATGCTCAATTTTGGACATGTTGTTCCAAATAATTTTAGGATCATGTAGGATTCGACGGATTGTGAATCGGAGTACCGGATACTCTGAAACCGCGAACCCTGGGGCTAGGGTTTGGAAATTATATGATTTCACGATCGTGGTCAATCCGATCGTCAGTTTCAGACCAAACTTGCAGGATATGGTTCCTTAAAGGTGAGGAACTTAAAAGAACTCTTAGATTGGTCATTGGAGGTCGTGAACCCCACAAGGTTCCGTATCGACCAAGGTGGAAGTTTATCGCTTAGTAAAGTCTTGAGCCTTTTCAGACGATTTTAAATATCTAAAATGCCTAAGTGGGCAGGAAAATGACTTTAAAGTTAGTGCAGGCACTTGTAGAAGTCGGGGGTCAGGATTTTACTTAAAAAGTTATCCCGAGCAGTTTTATTAATTAAATATTCATGATGGTTTACCCAGGCATCCGGGACCAGACAGGCCCGCAGGAGAGATCGTCAGGAGGTTTAGCGAGCTCGGACCAGGGGTGAGTGGACTTTCTTCCATAAATGATTTTACATAAATAAGTTATATAAATGAGTTTATATAAATGATTTTATATGATTCTATATAAATGAGTTTTCATAAATGCGTTTCTATGAATAAATTTCATTACTTGAACTTGAATAAGTTTTATGGAATATTTTCCGAGTATCATTTATGCCGTAAAGTATTTTTATTTCTATGCTGCTTAGTTGAGCATGCTGAAAAGTGATAAAAGCAGAGTTTGAGACTTTTACTAGAAGAAATAGCAGTTTCATTTCAAATCTACCGAAATGCAGTTATTTAGCAGATTCTTTCTAAGATATTATATTTTTAAGACCACCATGTACCCGTTTTTGGTGATTACCCTCAGATGGACCGATATCTATGGAAATCCAGTCTATTTACAGTTCTGTCAGTGCACTTGACAATGCGTCACGATTTTTGGGGACGCTCGGACCGTGAGTGCCAGGATATGCGCTGGGCAGACTTGGTGTCCCTAGACCTGCCAGGATTTGCGGCTCGACAAACTTGGTGTCCCGAGACCTGCCAGGATTTGCGGCTCGGCTGACTTCGTGTCCCCGAGACCTGCCAGGATTGCGGATCAGGCTGACTATAGTCCCCTAAATCCTGCCAGAGCGGCTCGAGTTGACTTTGTGTCACCGAGCCCTGCCAGCGGATCAGGCTGACTATAGTCCCCTGTATCCTGCCAGGATTTGCGGCTCGGATAGACTGTGTGTCGCCGAGACCTGCCAGGGGAATTGACGGAATTACAGGGGTACATCCGAGTGGTAGTTTTGATTAATTGCAGTGCTTTAATTCAAGTTTTGAGTACATTACTTTATTGCAGGTTTGATTTCAGTACTTTTATGCAAATTGGATTTCAATGCTTTTATGCAAGTTTTATTGCTCTTGAAAGCGATTGCATATATTTCTATAAATATGTAACTGCGTTGATTTTCATATGTTTCCAAGATAGTTTAGATATTCAGTCTTACTCAACTGTATTTGATTTCATTGTTTTTATGCGAGAAGTATCGAGTTCGAATATGATTTACATATAATGCCTTGAGTTTAGTATGCTTTAAATGCAGACTACGTGTTTAGATTTATTTCACTATTCTTACAATGGGGGTTAGTATATTCTTAGATATTTTATGAACCTTTATTTTTGGTCCACTCACACTTTCAACTGTTTTGCCCCCCCAGGCTGTAGCGTGCACAAGACATCCACCACCGGGCCATCTTGACTTCTGCGCCTTCTGGTTCAAAAGTGTTGGTATGTAAAACAATTAAGTGATCCGTAAGCTATCAAAATTGCTCTGATATATTGCCCTAGATAGGGAATGAAACTTTTGACAACTTTATTGAAGTGCTGGCTGTTGGTTGTTGGATATTTATGCTGGTTTCATAGGTGTAAGTTTTGGGATTGAGCAAAATATAGGGGAGACTCTGCCAAAATTTCGGTAGAAGTCAAGATCAAAATTTTAAGAAAAAGGGCAAATAGGTCTTTTGTGCCCGACATTCGCCAAGTGTCGGACAAGCACAGGGTTCGACTCGAATTCCAAAGCGGAATTTGATTCGGGTCCTGTCATAATTAATCAAAAGGTTAGCCTTGGGCCTTTGGGCTCTTGGGCTCTGTGATTTAAATCAAACATTATTGGTTAATTAATTATTTTTAAATAATGTTTCGAGTTTGTCCTATAAATTCGCAGCATCATTCTTGTATAGCCGCATAGATAAACCCAAAAATTTCGCTAGAAACGAAAGCCCTAGTGCTAGGAGTTTGATTTAAAAAGTTGTATCCTTGTGGAGCAAACGCCATATTTAATTTCATTCTTCTATTTGTTGTTTAAAATATAATTACTGATTAAAGTAATTAGAAAAGGCTAAGATATTACTTAATTACATATATTAAATTAAAGAAGTAGGCCAAAAAACAAAAGTTAAGAAGCTAATTTTATATTTTTAAATATTTTTTTAAAAAAAAAAAATTTCCCAGATTAAATTTTCATTTCAAACAGTATAGCCGCACGGCTATATTATTTATATACATAAAAAGGGACGCGCCCAGGGGCCTAGGCGCCACGTGTCAAATGAGTAAAGCCGGGCGGCTATACTATTTTTGGGAAGTTAAAAAAAAAGGGAAAATGAGTATAGCCGCTGAAAAAATTTCAAAGAGAATTTGGTATAGCCGGGCGGCTATAATGTATATGTATGCATACAGACCCGCCCAGCGCTTATGCGCCACACATCAAACGAGCAGAACTGGTTTTTCTGTTTTAAAAATGAATAGCCACACGACGATTCCATTTTGAAAAGCAATTAAGGGTAAAACTGAGTATAGCCGCTATTTTATTTTCAGTATATAAAATTTTTATTCAATAATATGTGAGAATTATGACAGGACCCGACCCAATTTCCACTTTGGAATTTGAGCCAAGTCTTGTGCGTGTCCGACACCTGCAAATGTCGGGCAAAAATGATGTTTTTACCCTTCTTACTTCAATTTATCTTTAAAATTCCCTTAGACTTCTGCCGAAAATTCAGCAGAGTCTCCCCTGTATTTTGACCAATCCCAAAATTTTCACCTGTTAAATATTCAACAAATCCACACCAACAGACAGAATAGGATAAACCAATATTTGCCAGTTTCAGTTTTTCCACTAAAGCTCGATATCAGAGCAATTTTCCAAAGTTCACGGGCTTTCAAGGATTTTTCTACAAACCCTACCTGACTTTGAAGCGCGGAGGCTAAGAGTGGTCCGGTGGTGGATCCTGTGCACTTCTACGACCTGGGGGCGAAAAACAAGTTTTAAACTGTGAGTGGACAAAAAGTGAAATTCTTAAAAACAATCCAGAATATAATACCCCCGTTTTGAAATAACTAGGGATATATATTTATATATCGAAAATTTAACTATATCTCAATATAAAAGATTCTATAAGCATGAATCAATATGCTGATGAATAAACTTACATAATCGATCAAATATACAAAGATATCACTGCCTGGAGGAATCAAGAACTGGTATAACAGAATAAAGATATAGAGATATAACTGTGCGAATACTAAAAAGCCGATATAAAATCGCTGAAAGTCATCCTTGAATAAAAGAAAACTCAAAATCCTTTGAAAATACCACCTATTTGTACCCCTGTCATATCCGTCAATTCCCTGGCAGGTCTCGGGCGCCACACAGTCCACCCGAGCCGCAAACTGGCGAAATCAGGGGACTATGATCAGCCTGTCCCGCCGGCAGATTCCTCGATGACACCAAGTCAGCTCGAGTCGCTCTGGCAGGATGCAGGGGACCGTAGTCAGCCTGATCCGCAATCCTGGCAGGTCTCGGGGACACAGAGTCAGCCGAGCCGCAATCCTGGCAGGTCTCGGGACACCAAGTCTGCCGAGCCGCAAATCCTGGCACTCACGGTCCGAGCGTCCCCGTAACTCGTGAGGCAAAGTCAAGTGCACTGACTGAACTATAATCAGACTGGATGTCCGTAGACATCGGTCCGACTCTGGGTAATCACCATAAAGAAACGGGTACATGGTGGTCTAATTAAAAATCTGGTAACTTTCTGAAATCTGATAAATTGACTGTAGTCTCGATGCTGTTGCTATTCTGTTATATAAAACTCGAGGTATGCTACTAAACATAACTTTCATCATATATGTAACTCCAAATATTTAACAGTATAA
This sequence comes from Prunus dulcis, assembly GCF_902201215.1. NCBI lineage: Eukaryota > Viridiplantae > Streptophyta > Magnoliopsida > Rosales > Rosaceae > Prunus > Prunus dulcis. The sequence goes on along the minus strand of NC_047656.1, from coordinate 867,127 downwards.
AACATGCTCAAAGATTTGCAAAATACTTATTCAAGATCAAATAATAAGATTCGCTTATAATAACTTATTTATAAAAACTTATTTATATAAAATCGAGATAAAATCCTTGTATAAAGTCACTTATAAAATCTTATTTATGGAAACCTCTATATAACTCATTTATATAAGATAATCCATGAAAGAAAGTCCACTCACAGATGGTCCGAGCTAATTTGGCCCTTTGAAGGTTCCTCCTGCTGATCGGCTGGACCTCTGATGCCTGATTATCCATGAACAATAAATCAATAAACCGCTGAAAAAAGAATTAAATTAAACACCCTGCCCCCGGCTCCTAGAAATACGTGCGTTCAAATCCAAGTTACTCTTGAGCCCACACTAGCCTTTTCAGACACTTGGACCAGTTTCAAAAAGTCCGACGCTCCGCTAAGCGATACACTGCACGATCGGCCGACCCGGGACCCCGTGGGTCCACGACCTCCGATGGCCAATCTGGGCTTCCCTGAAGGTTCCTTACAGAAAGGGAACCATGTTTTAGGAGTTTGGTCCAAAACGGACGGTCGGATTGGCCAAAATCGTGTTATCGCTTAAAATCCAAACCCTAGCCCCAGGGTTCGCGATTCCGGAGTATCCGGGACTCCGATTTGCAATCCGTTGAATCCTACACGATCCTGACATCGTGTAGACCGACATATCCAAAATTCAGCGCGATCCGACGTTTTAACGACATTCTTGTATAGCCGCATAGATAAACCCAACAATTTCGCTAGAAATGAAAGCCCTAGTGCTAGGAGTTTGATTTAGAAAGTTGTATCCTTGTGGAGCAAACGCCATATTTAATTTCATTCTTATTGACAGGACCTGAACCAAATTTCACTTTGGAATTCGTGTCGGACCCTGTGCGTGTCCGACACTTGGCAAATGTCGGGCACAATTGACCTATTTGCCCTTCGAACTGTATTTTGACCTTGACTCCTGCCGAAAATTCGGTATAGTATCCCCTGTAAATTGCTCAATCTTAAAAATTTTCACCTGACAAAACGAGCAAAAATATCCACACAACCAACTGCCAGTACTTCAATATACATGCCAATAGTTCCATTCTCACTCTAGGGCAATATATCAGAGCAATTCTAATAGTTTACAGATGAGTTAACCTTTTTACAAACCAACACTTTTGTAATAAGACGGCGCGGAAGGCAAGATGGCCCGGTGGTGATTTTCCTGTGCACGCTACAATCTGGGGGCGCAAAACATTTGAAAATGTGAGTGGACGAAAATAAAGGTTCATAAAATATCCTAAGAATATACTAACCCCCATTGTAAAAATAGTTAAGTAAAACTGACTATGTACTCTACATTTGAAGCATACTAAACTCATGGCATTCACATGTTGAAATCAAGGTCTTTATATCTTTATATAAATATATACAATCGTATTCAAGATCAATAAAATTTGCATGAAAGCACTGAAATCAAAACTTGCATAAAAACACTGTAATCAAATAAAACTACCACTCGGATGTACCCCTGTAATTCCGTCAATTCCCCTGACAGGTCTCGGCGACACAAAGTCTATCCGAGCCGCAATGGATTCAGTGGACTATAGTCAGCCTGATCCGCTGGCAGGTCTCGTTGACACAAAGTCAACCCGAGCCGCAAACTGGCAGGATTCAGGGGACCGTAGTCAGCTTAATCCGCAATCCTGGCAGGTCTCGGTGACACCAAGTCAATCCGAGCCACAAATCCTGGCAGGTCTCGGCGACACACAGTCTATCCGAGCCGCAAATCCTAGCAGGTCTCGGTGACACCCAGTCAATCAGAGCCGCAAATCCTGGCACTCACGGTCCCGGCGTCCCCGAAACTCGTGAGGCAAATGTCAAGTGCACTGACAAAACTGAGGGTAAACTGAATGTCTGTAAACATCGGCATAACTGAAGGCAACAACTGTAGCTGGGTACTCATGGTGGTTTAAAATAAAATATCTTTGAAAAGTCTGACAAATAACTGTATTTTGGCAAATCTGAACTATGCTGCTATTTTATCTGATATAAATCTTAAACTCTATTTTCTATAACTCTTTAGCATAATCAACTAAGCAGCATATAAGTACGATATTTAACTTCACAAAGCATGCTAGGAAAAATCACGATTAATAAAACTTATTCAAGATCAAATAATGAAACTCATTTATATAACTCATTTATACAAAATCATTTATGAAAGAAAGTCCACTTACTCCTGGTCCGAGCTAACTAGACCTCCTGAAGGTCTCTCCTGCGGGTCTGCCTGGTCCCGGTTGCCTGGGTAAACCATCATGAATATTTAATTAATAAAACTGCTTGGTATAAGTTTTTAAGTAAAACCCTGATCCCCGACTTCTAGAAGTGCATGCACTAACTTTAAAGTCATTTTCTGCCCACTTAGGCATTTCAGATGTTTAAAACCGTCTGAAAAGACTCGAGACTTCACTAAGCGATAAACTTCCATATTAGTCGATACGGAATCCCGTGGGGTCCACGACCTCCAATTACCAATCTGAGAGTTCCTTTAAGTTCCTCACATTTAAGGAACCATGTCCTGCAAGTTTGGACTGAAACTGACGATCGGATTGACCACGATCGTGTAATCGTAAAATTTCTAAATCCTAGCCCCAGGGTTCGCGATTTCGGAGTATCCGGGACTCCGATTCATAATCCGTCGAATCCTACACGATTATGAAATTATCTGGAACAACATATCTGAAATTGAGCGCGATCCAACGGTTCAGCAGTACTGAACCCAGAAATCGCACAATATGGAAAATCCGTTCGGGGCTCAAACGGTATCCAAATTGAGATCCGTGAAATTCTACGCGCTCGTGACAACCTGAGGATAGCCACAAGACACAGTGCCACTGCACTACCCTCACCCACGCGCCGCAGCACGCGCCGGCAGTGATGGGTGTCTAAAGCGATTACACCTCGCCGGAAAAACTTCAAACCACGGCTCCAAAGTCCTACCATAAGTAAAACACCATATTTGGAGCCACTTTTTTTCTTAGACCTACCCCAAAAACTGACCGGAAGTGGCTGATCACGGAGGCCAAAAATCGGCTGAAATTTCAAGCCCAAAAATCCAATAGCTACACTACGAATAGATCAATTCCTACCCAACAGGCAGCTAGAACAGCTCAAGAGGTTCAAAATCCATACCTGGGTCGACGAAATTGGTGTTCGGAGAAGGGAGATCGACGGCTTTGAAGTTTGGACGACGTCGGCCGCTTCTTCTCCAAATTCCGGCGAATCCGCGGCGGCTGGCGGCGGGAGGTAGCTGGGGTAGGAAAAGGAAGTCGTCCGGGTCATTTTGGTACCGGCCCTGTCCACAGCCGTGGCCGGTGGCCGGAGATACGAAGGAGAAAAGGAGGGGGGGCAGAGAGGTCGCGGAAGAGAGTGAGGGAGAGAGAGAGAAAGCTGGTTTTTATAAATCCAACTTTGAAATATTTACGATTATGCCACTGAGACTCTTTTGACCATAACTCTCTCGTTACAACTCCGATTCGGGCCCACTACGTGTCTATGAACTCATTTCACCGTGCTCTACGCAACGGTGTAAGTGGAATTGTCAAATTCCCTCTCAATCAAAAAGTCACCTTTTTCTTAATAAAATATTTTGAGGGCAAAATTGTCTTTTCTCCAAATAAATTACTAATTAAATAAGAATTTTTGTTTTGGGTTATTACACATATCATCATTCTTGTATAGCCGCATAGATAAACCCAAAAATTTCGCTAGAAATGAAAGCCCTAGTGCTAGGAATTTGATTTAGAAAGTTGTATCCTTGTGGAGCAAACGCCATATTTAATTTCATTCTTCTATTTGTTGTTTAAAATATAATTACTAATTACAGTTATTAGAAAAGGCTAAGATATTACTTAATTACATATATTAAATTAAAGAAGTAGGCCAAAAAACAAAAGTTAAGAAACTAATTTTATATTTTTAAATATTTTTCAAAAAAAAAATATTTCCCAAATTATATTTTCATTTCAAACGAAATAGCCGCACGGCTATACTATTTATATACATAAAAAAGGACGCGCCCAGGGGCCTAGGCGCCACGTGTCAAATGAGTAAAGCCGGGCGGCTATACTATTTTTGGGAAGTTTAAAAAAAAAGGGGGAAATGAGTATAGCCGCGCGGCTATACTATTTCTAAAAAATTTTGAAAAAGAATTTGATATAGCCGGGCGGCTATACTGTATATGTCGTTGATACATCGTTAAAATTTTATACTTTAACCTAACAGTTGTCCATATGTTCAACCATGAACTCGATTTTAAGTGTATATTTTTGTGGCGTCAACTTATGAATAACGCAGTATGTTCACAATGTAGTCAAAAACTAGTTTTATTATGAATTATTGAAATGTTAACTATGGTAGGCGTGCAATTTGGAGTCGAAGTAAGAGGTCCAATTTTTCGTTCTCCGTGCGAAACATTTGTTGTTTGCGGCAAATGCTCATGCATCGAGGGTTGGTGTACGTGTTAGCCACCTCAAGACATCTCTACACACCTGCAAGCAAAGAAGAAAATTCCATAATTGGTGCTACTATACCAAAGGACAATCTTCATGGGTGAGAGTGACCCTAAATTTAGGTTTTTTCTCCAATCTTGCATAAGAATTGTTCAACTCCAAAAAGATTTTGTGCTTAATTTTTCTTAAGTTAATTCCATGATCATTTATTTTTTTGAACATTTTAAAATAAAAAATCCTAATTTATTATCAACAAAAGAGTATGTATTTATGTACTTTAGGATGATTTTTGAGGTTAAATTAGTTAATTAATATTTTGACCATTGAATTTCATTTTGGGCCGATCTTTTTTATAAGGTTATTTAATAATAATAAAAATCATGGCCATTTGAGGTAAATGTCTAAGTTGTTATTTTATATAAAATAAAAACCAAAAAACAAACAGGCAACAAGTGGTTGGTCATGAATGACAAAGACTGATTTTTAGCATCAACACATCGGTTGTATTTTAGCAACAACACGTGGGCTGCACTTTAACATCAGCTTCGGTCCCCAAATTTAGGTTCGACTCAAAAGTTAGGCGGAATTGCGCCTGGATTAGTGCCTGTGAGGAATTTATGACTCTGAGTTCAATTTATTTATTTATTTATTTTTGTGGGCTTTGGTAGCTGTTCTATTGTGTCGGTTGATTTTTCTTCAACAATTAATTTAGTTTTAGATTTTAATTTTATTAAAAGTTGACAGTGTTAGGTTAGAGGTTTAGGGTGAGGACATGTATCAAGAGTTTAGAGAAGCAATAGGGGGGCCACACAGAAAATGATAATACGAAAATTGGACTTGACCTAAATATGCGTTGGCGAAGAAATTTGGGGCTAAAACCCAAAATTTAATATTTAGCACTCTCCACTGGAGATGGCCTAACAATATAAATGCAGTCATATTTCAGTTTTAAAAAAAAACTGGTTTACCAAACAAATTAAGGTTTAGGATCCCAATTTCATCAAGGTCCAAAGAGAAACTATTATCCTAATTGAAGTAATGTTGAATTAACAACCGTTTAGTTGTTTGGTCAGTTTCTCAAGTACGAGTCTTCTTCTTTTGAACAAAAATTGAAAGAATAATAGTCTAGGACAGGAAGTTTGTGGGTACATAATTGAAACTTTAACCTATTACATAAGTGCTCATTTGCAACAGTGAAAGTCCTTCAGTAACTTGCAGCATAAACAAAATATACCTCGCAAAGCTGAACTAGAAGCATCTTGCTCCTATTCTTCATTTTCCCTTACCTGCAGGCAGAAGGCTACATTGTTAAACTCTTGCACTTCCGAATAGAGAATCGAGTCTTCATTGACAAACTCCGTAAGCCTTTACAACTTGTATAAGTGAACCGCAAATTGTAACACGTACATGTATTTTTCACATAATCAACATCACCTATGCACTTATTTAGAGCATCTTAGGATTGTCGTCACTCCAAAAACTCTTTCATTTTAGCAATTCACATCGCGTCACTTGTCGATGAACATTATTGAGAATGCATTGATGACATGTTTACTAATCCGTAACGGAAATCAAAATAAGGAGTTGAATTCCGATTACAGATTACTCTTGTGTTTACTTCACATAAAGAAATGAAAAGGCAAGTGAAGCCCACACAAAATTAAGAATTCCACTCTTGAATTTTGAAGAAATTGGACTCTTGGTTGGGAAGTAATATTCTCATTCTTGGAGCCTTAGCCCATCAGTAATTCATTTTTTTTACTCATTATATCCTCACACAAATTTTAAATTTTCAAAATTATCATCTACTTTAACCCAATAATTTATTTACAAAAAGTTCATTTTAGTAATCAAACTAGTTTTAATTCCGATTCATGAGAATTTAATAAACTTGTAACTTATAAGGAATCAATATAATTTCTACCTCGATTCCACATAGTTTAGTAAACAACTTTAATAAAAATTCAAATTCCAACTCCTCATCAATTCAATTCCTCCTAACTCGATTGTAGATTAATAAACATGCCGACCATCAACCGTATATAAAATGTTTTCTTTCTCTGTACTGTACAGTTTACACGTGGTTTAACTTCCAACACCAGCACAAGAGTGGTTGTTGTTGAGAAGAGTCCTTCGAAGGTCGTAATCGATCTAATCAAATTAGAAGTCACCCAAGATGAGTTTGAAGCCATTATTTATTTAATGCAATTATAAAAGTCGATTCTGGTGGAGAGGCCTTGAGGGTTACTCCAAGCAAATCCAAAAAAAAGAAAAAAGAAATTACATCAGTGAATGATTTCTATAGTAATTGAAGGCGTCACCAGAACATGCATGCATCCGTTGCCCTATCACATCACATCTTCAATTGTGTAATCACATTTGACAAAATGTCACTGTGTATGTGTGAGGGGCTCAAATTCAAAAGTGGGTCATGACTCAATAACCTCATTTGTTTGGATGCCTATGGTGTTCAATCAATCAGAGTCCCCCTTCATGCCCACGACCATGGGAGTCCCATCAAAATATCTACAAGGGATTTGATTGCAAGAGAGATCTTCTTAAGCAATCAGCTGCTTCTGGATATCATCTTGCTTTTGCTTGCTTCTACACTAGGCCAACAACAACTATATACAATCATGGTTTACATTGTGATTAAGAAGGTTTTTCAAGAAAATTTTGTCAAAATTAAGATTGGCGTATACGATAAGCAAAATTAGGCATTCAACAATGGTTAATATCAGTGATATAATAAAGTTGGTTAGTAGGAGTGGTTAACGGATTCAAAGCGATGAATTATATTATTCTTCTTTTCAATCAAAATTAAAAATTAAAATTTTTTTTTTATTTTTAAAAAGGGCTAGTGTTGGCTTGCCAGAAAATATTTAGGCTTACCGAAAGAGATAATGATCTTTTGAATATCCCTACCCTACCCTGCCCATACAAACTATTTTATGATAAAGATTTTATTTATATATTTATAAAAATCAGAGAATCTATTTTAGGATAAGGAATTTTTTTTCTTGTGAGTAAGTTAAACTTAGAATCTGTGTCTCCTTTTCCTTTTAAAATTTTTTTGTCTTTTTCATTTTAAAAATGCAACTTTTTATAAAGGGTAAAAATAAGGCAAATGCATGAACGAAATTGGTATGTATCTAAAAGCACGATTGATAATTTTTTAACCACATGGGAAAATTTATTTTATTATTATATTATTATTATTTATTTAAGCGATTGTCTCGATAGTCTCTAAACTTATACGCTCTCAATACATCACATATGTTGCCAAACTAATAGACAGTAGGGAATCTAAAATACAAACGGGATTCAGAATCTATACAAGCATCCCTTGCAGTGTACAAATATTAATTAACTTTGCTTAGACCAAAAAAAATAAAATAAAATAAAATATAGACCTTTTACAGAAATTTATATATATATATATATATATTATTTAATTTCACCACTCCAAGGAATGGACAGGAGAGGTGTTCATAGACCATTATAGTGACCACCAAATGTGACATGAGCTCTGGTGATGGGTACCCCTCTAACTGCTGAAAATGCCTCATTGAATTTGGTTGCATGCTCAACTGCCTGCTTAATCCTCTGCATTTCCACAAGTGGGATTACATTGGGTCAGCTCCACAATTCATAAGCTACAACTATATGTGAGAAAAATATGACCGTAACATCACGTGATATGCATAATATTTTGTTATTATGTATCTTTACTTCTATAAGATATTGAAAAAATAAATGATGATGACATAATGTTATGAATTTATTATCTCTATAAGAGATGGAAAGATTAATAACCAGATTTGTTCGTGTGGAATTGCTTAATTGTTATTAATACTCATCTCATGTAATTTGTGAGGACGTCGTAAGCAGTCGTTGTCTTCTTTCTTAACACATTTTTCAACATTCACAAATTAACATCATTCATGTCCTCATGTCGCATTTTCTGTTTAATAGGTAACCGAACATTGTAAGAGCATCTACAGCGGCAGTAAAAAACATCATATGCAACTCATATTTATCTGAAATATGAGATCTAATGACTAGTAATTAATTAAAACAAAAGTAAATAACAATAAAAAGCTAACATCAGTAATGGGAATTTGGATAAAGTAATGAAGTTGGAGAAAATTTGCTGACCTTGTTGTCATCAGTGTAGATCTGGTAGCGATTCTGGTTCTGTTGATACTGTTTGTTTTTCTGGTGCGTACCCAAAAACAGAACACAGATAGTAGCAGCAGCAAAACCAAAAGAGCAAATAGCTCCAATCCCAGTTAAGCTCAGCTTCCAGATGTTGTTGCTGTTATGATCCCTCCCATTCTTGACCAAATCATCCTCCTCCTCCTCCTCCTTCTTGGTGTCTTCTGAGTCGAACAAGTTGTTGTTTTTCTCACCAATTTTCATTCTGGGAGAGGTGATCTTGCTCTCAATAGAAGCAACAGCAGCAGCAGCATCAGTAGTTTGATGCTGCATAAATCTTGGTGATCTGCAGGTAGGAGACTTTGGTGAGTCCATTTTCATGTCGGCAAATTCATTTTCCCAAGTTTTCTTGAAGTAGACTTGGGAGAGTTGTGTGTCTTGATCATCAGCTTCTAAAGCTTTTGCTTTATAATTAGTCTTCTCATCAACTAGAACCCTAGCAGCAGGGACTTGTTCTTCTTCTTCTTCGGCCTTGACAAAGCTTGGAGGTAGCTCCAATTGAATTGGAACAGGCACAAGCTGATTAGGCACCCTTGAATCAATAAACCCTTGTGGTGGAATTGGTGGTGGTGTCTCGATGAGTTTTCTTGAATTGGGTGATGGGATTATGAAGTAGTTCATGTTGAAAACACTTTTGGAATCAGAATATGCCTTGCTTGAGAAAATCCTTTTCTCTTCTTTCTCTTCATGGAAATCAAGAAACCCATCATCGGGGAGGTACTCCCACTCATCAAGATCCATCTTTTTTTCTCTTTCCAAACAAAATTTTGGGATTTTGATGAAAGTAGATGATCAAAGGAGGAGGAAGGTGTTTGCTAGAAGTAGGAAACAACTGGGAATTTAATTCAAACTTGGGTACTGTAGTTGAATAATAATTGAATCAAAGACGGTGGCTTTCATGGAGTTTTGTGTGGAAATGAATGGGAAGAGGGCACCCCCCAAATGGCGTGTGTGTCCTCTTGCTCTTGGAGTGAAGAAGATTGATTCAGAATCGAGGAGGAAGATATTGACAAGGTTTGAGAGAGTGCTTATCCGTTCTAAGGGACCCACCAAGGAGAATCGCTCTTCCTTCCTGATGGGGTTTGGTTGATATTTCTTTCCATTTGTAAATCACTTATTTAAATGCAGAGTTTGATTACTATAATGTAACTTCGGTTAGGGGTGGAGTATAATGTTCATGCTCACAACAGGATGCCAAAATAGCTCTCAACTTAAGGTTCTATTTTTGATCTCCTTGTGAAGACTTTTAGAGAGAGAGAGAGAGAGAAGACAGCGAAGTTTTCACTCATCCAAGGGAGATTCTTTTGTTAGTCTCACCCCGCAGAAGGGAAAGAAAACTACAGTGTCGGTTGCTTGGAATGACTTTAAAGGGTGGAAAAAAGAAAATTAAATGAAAGTGACAATGGGTAGTACAACTGTCTTTGGGTTGGAATCTTTATTTGGTTCTTTTAGTTATTTATTTTAGGGTTAATCGTTTTATTAGTCCTTGAATTTAGATTCGATTTGCATTTGAGTACCTCAATTTTCAAAATGGTTCCCGTGGTCCTTTAACTTTAGTTTCGTTTGCACAACTAGTCTCACTGTTATTTCTGTCCATTTTTTCTGTTAAACGGAAGGGCAAAATGATATTTTTATATTAAAACAAAAAAAATAAATAAAAAATTATATCTTTAAAATAACAATAAAAGAAAATACCATAAAAAACCAATAAATAAATAAATTTTGGGGGGAGTATAAATCGGGATAGAGGGGAAAGGGGGAATTTAATTTTAATTTTTTAGTTTTTTTAAATTTTTTTATATTCATATTTTAATCAATTTTGATACAAAAATACCATTTTGCCCATGCATTTAACAGAAAAGTTAGCAAAATTGACGGCATGACCATTTGTCTTAACGAAAGTGAAGTTAAAGGACCACGAGAACCATTTTGAAAATTGAGGTACTCAAATACAAATCGGGTCTAAGTTCAGAGACTAATAAAACGATTAACCCATTATTTTATTACTATATATATATATCAAGAAGTAGGACTTTTCAATACTGCTCAATTTTGATTACAATATATTTGAAGTTGGGGTGTGAGTGTGGGATGAGGGAGAACATGTAAATAGCCCTTTTTTTTTTTTTTTTCTCTTCTTTCAAAACTTTCTTTAGTTATTTTATTATTGGAAAATTACAATAATGATCCTTGCAAATTATTCCAATTTTCACTTTCATCATAGTAAATTGTAAACATTTTGCATTGTTAGTTCAATCTTTCATATGATATAAGGGTGAGAGAGAGTGACCAAGCCCAACTACAGCGTACGCGGCCAAAGCCCAACGTGCATAGCCCCAGGCGTCTCTCCTCATAGGCCCACACGTGGGGATATAAGTGCCAAAGAAGGGCCCACATAACATTTTACTAACACTTGTTGTTCACAAAAAGGAAGGACACACGTCAGACCACCACCGATCACCTAATTGAATGATGCCACATCATCAATGACTCTTTAGTCCTCATATCGGAAAAGGACAATAGAAAAGTCCAACCTTCCCTATATAAAAAGAAGTACTTTCCACCTTAAAAAGACCCTAAACCCTAAAAATGGATCTTCTCCACACTTGACCCTTTTATGTTTCTTTTTCAAAAAATAGGAACTAACAACCACCTTACTTTGCCATTCCAAGTAAAACCAAAGGATACAGAAGTGCATCGTCCTAACCAAGTCTATCCTTGAGGAAGGGCGGACTTGGATTGACTACACGCTGATTGGTTGAGCAATTTTTACACATCAACGTTCTTTAAAAACCATAAACTCCTTTTAAGGCCCCCCCGCCAGCACCCCCCCCCCCCCCCCCCCAAATTTGGGGTTTGAATGAGAAGATGTGCACTAAAATGGATGGAAAAAACTACTTGAGTTGAACGAAATGAAATATTTATAAAATTACAGGAACGGAAATGAAATATATATAAAATTACAGAAAACTATAGAAATGCAACTTAATGAGAGGGTTATTTGTGTCATTCTACAACAAAGACTTATGATGCATTAAAAAAACTATACATAATTAGGAACAGGCTTAATTGGTGATTTACCTCTGAAATTGTACCTAAGTTTTGTTTTACCTCCTATCCCTTTTTTAAAAAAGAAAATTAAGGACCCAAACTAATTTTTTTTGGCAATTTGCCCCCCAACATCAAAATCTGCCACTTCCCATTCATTATGCCTTCAAGTTGGTGTTTTGGTGGAGACTCCAAATGACAAAAGTAACCTCGAACTTTATAGCAGGATGGATGGGAAGTAGCAGATTTTGAAGTCCGGGGGCAAATTGGAAAAAAAAAAAAATTAGTTTGAGTCCTTAATTTTCTTTAAAAAAAAAAAAGATAGGAGGTAAATTGAAATCTAGGTACTAGTTCATGGGGCAAATCATCAGTTGGCCCTTAAGAGCAACGTACACTTGGAAAAGGGCAAGTAGTCTGCAACATATAACATCTCATCCTTCACACTAGACGCCACACACCCTTATTTAAGTCCATAGATGCAACTTTTATAGCTTCATATACTTTGTGATTTTCGGCCTTAGCCTAAAAGTCTTTACTGATTTTGGAACCTTTTTATATAAAAGACTTTAACCTAACTTGTGCAAGAGTCATTCTCTTTGATGGTTTTGATTACTTGGAGTACAATTATTCTAAATTCTGGTTAGTTACTTATTTAAGATTATGAAGAATCCTGATCAAATCAGGTGATTATTGCAATGACCAACATTGACGAATCCAACACTTAGAAGAATAGTTTTTTACATGTTTTAACAACCTATATTGGATCATGAAATAATTGTGCCTCATTCATTAAATAACTTAAAGCCTTGTCAAGCTCATTTATTCAATAATTTCAATATCATCTAAAATTGTGACAATGACAAATTTAGGCACAAACAATATTGAGAATATTGTTGTTACATGGATAAGTACATCTAAAAGAATTATGCATGAAATTGGAAATTTTTATTATCATAAACTGTTAGATCACCACAAAATATTGAACATACCAGTTTCAAAGACAAGTTATATAACTGTTGCATCTGTTGATAACAGAATGTAACTTACCCCTTTCTATCCTAAAGGACATAGTGACCTAAGCCAAAAGCCAAAAGTCAAGATCATATCATTTTTATATTATATCAAGGACAAACTACATAAAACTCTCTAAAATATAGGGTCATTTTCAAGTTCATACCCCATTTTAGAGACATTTACAAGTGCATTCTCAAACTTCCGGAAACCCTATAAATTGCCCCATTTGTTAGCTAAACTATTAGTAAGTTTGTTAAGTGCTTACATGGAAACTTTGGGTCCCACTTTTATGCTTATGTACAATCCATGTAAACAAAATAATATTTAAAAATTTAAAAATTTAAAGATTCATTTAAAAGATTAGAATAATAATAAACCTAAAATCTACAACAACCAAAAAAAAAAAAAAACAACTACAGCAACCCCCAACGCAGATCGCGTTGATATGAGTCCGTAGACATGTAGTGGGCTCAAATCGGAGTTGTAACGAAGAAGTTACAATATACGGAAGCCTAGTAGCATAATCGTAAATATTTTGAAGTTTTTTTTTTAAAAAAAAAACCAAATTTTCCTCTCTCTCTCTCTCTCACCTCCCCACACCCCGCCCCCCACGCGCACGCGCTGCGATGCCACTGCCTCATCCAGTCACCAAATTGGGCAGGACCGTTACCAAAGTAACCGGCTCACTTCCCCCTTCTAGCCCCACCCCATTCTCGTCGCAACCGCCCCCTCCAGTCGCCCAAAAAAGGAGAAAACCAACCAATTTTTACTTAAAACTTCAGACGTTCATTTGTTGATCCATGTCTGATTTCTCATCCTCTCAACGTGTTCTAGCTAATGGTTGGGTTGATTATGATTAATTTTTGAGTTTTGAAACTCGATTTATCGCTTAAAATTTAGACAATTTTTGACTCGTGTTTCCGGCAAGTTCTGGCCACTTTTTGGCCATGGTCCAAGAACAAAAGTTGCTCCACTCGTTGTCCCGATCACGTAAGTATAGGTATTGATGGGTATTTCAAGAATTTTTCGATCACTAGAATTTCTCAAGACACCCACGCTCCGTCGGTGCGTGGGCCTTGTTTGGGTGACCCATTTGGTCCTAAAATGATCCCTATATCTGTGTGCTTGGGTTGTGGGTACATTGAATATCGATGCTAGTTTTAAAAGAGTGTCTTGGAAAGTGAATAATAAGGGGTTAGGATGACTTTGGGTATGTTATGGATTTTGGATTTTGGTGCATTAGTTATGTGGTTATCGGACTTTGAATTTCAATATCTTTGAGAATGTTGGAATTATTATGTATATATTGATGGGCTATAGTTTTGGGAAATTAAATATATGGTATTTTGGATCTTATTATCTTACCTTGTGAGATTTTCAGAGGTTGTATATCCCTAAGTATATGAAGAGTGATTTGAATATTAATTAAATTGAATGGGCTTATTTAGTCTCGATGTTTTTCTAAATTATGGTTTTCAAAATGGAAACATGGGTATTATTATATATATATATATATATATATATGGAAATGATTTGTTTTGGAAATTGGATTTTGAGAGTATTATCTTTATTATGTATTAGTTTATGAAAGTAGATTTTGGATCTTTGCAATGACACGCCATCTCATGTACCCCCTTTGGATACTGATACTGGAATTGAGGGATACTGGATACTTGAAAACTGGGATTATGGTTTGGATATGATCGGAACCTGGGCACCCTTGACTGGATGTTTCGTAGACTCTTAGCGAGGTTAGTTTGCGTGCTTAAGACTTGTCACAGGTGCACGAGTATTGAGGATTCTGTTGTGCTTGATGGTGAGCCCAGTCCCCCGGTTGGACAGCTTGTCCCTGGCCACATGGTTGTTGAGGATTCCTCCGTGTGGTTCAGCCAAACAATCCCCAGTTGGATTGTTCCTCTCCTCCCCCTTCCCCTCCCACCCCCCCTCCCGCCGGCACTTGGATACTTGGATGTGGAAACTCGGATATGTATATTTGGATATGTCAGAACCTGGGCATCTTTGGTGGGATGTTTCGTAGACCCTTAGATAGGTAGTCTGCTTGCGTAGGACTTGTCACAGGCGCAAGAGTATTGAGGATTCTGCTGTGAGTGCTGGGAGCCCAGTCCCCCAGTTGGACGGCACATCCCTGGCCACATGGTTGTTGATGATTCCTCCATGTAGACTAGTCAAACAATCCCGGATTGAATTGTTTTTCCCCTGGTACGTGATGATAGTGTGAGGTGTATGTATATATATATATATATATATTTGTTTTCGGGTTGAGATTCTTGAACTTGTGCTTTGTGAGTACTCTTCACATATATGAATGTTTGAATTATGGTTTTGAAAGGGTTGTTCGGCAACATAGGCCTTGGATAGAGTATGGTTGCGAGAAAGAACAGATAAAAGGAAGTAACATCCCACATTGACCAACGGAGAGGGATGATGTGCCTTATATGTACATGTCCGCCTCCATCTAGCACTTGGACTAGAGCAATCCCAAGATGGGTGATCCACTGGGAAGTTGCTAGTGAGTTCCCAGAAACAAGACCATGAGGGTGCAGGCCCAAAGCGGACAATATCGTGCTATGGCGGAGCCGATCCCTGGATGTGATAATTTGGTATTAAAGCCACTCTGTCATGTGGTGCGAGTATGCCAACGAGGACGTTGGGCCCCTAAGGGGGGTGGATTGTAACATCCCACATCGACCAACGAAGAGGGGGTGATGTGCCTTATATGTAATATCCCAAACCAAAAATTCATAATTAAGGAATATTTTATTTTGTGAAAAGACAATTTTGTCATCGTAATATTTTATTAAGAAAAAGGTGACTTTTTGATCGAGAAGGAATTTGACAATTCCGCTTACGACATTGTGTAGAGCACGGTGAAACGAGTTCATAGACACGTAGTGGGCCCGAATCGGAGTTGTAACGAGAAAGTTATGGTCAAAAGAGTCTCAGTGGCATAACCGTAAATATTTTGAAGTTAGATCTATAAAAACCAGCCAGCTCTCTCCTCTTGATCAAAACTGCCCGCCGCCTTCCCGAGCTTGCTGGCACCGCCTCAGGGCACCACCGGCCACGAGACCGGTGGCGATGGAACCGCCGTCGAGTCCCCTACCTTTCCCGACCCTTCCCCGCCGGCGGCACGGCCTGTGCTGGCCAGAAATTGCAGAAAAGCGACGGGAACTCACCGAAACTTCAAGGCCGCCGATCTCCCTACTCCGTCCACCATTTCCATCGACCCAGGTATGGATCTTGAACCTCTCGAGCTGTTCTAGCTGCTTGTTGGGTTGGATTAGATCGATTTGTAGTGTAGCCATCGGATTTTTGAGATTGAAGTTTCAGCCGATTTTCGGCCTCTGTTTTCGGCCACTTCCAGCCACTTTTTGGGGGTAAGTCCAAGAACAAAAGTGGGCTCCAAATATAGTGTTTTAACTAGGGTAGGAGTTTGGAGCCGTGGTTTGAAGTTTTTCCGGCGAGCCGAAATCACTTTAGACACCCATCGATGTAGGCGCGTGCTGGGGCGCCTGGGTGAGGGTGGTGCAGTGGCACTGTGTCTTGTTGCGATCCTTATATTGTCACGAGCCCGTAGGATTTCGCGGATCTCAATTTGGATTCCGTTTTAGCCCCGAACGGATTTTCCATATTGTGCGATTTCCGGGTTCAAGATTACCGAACCGTTGGATCGCGCTCAATTTCGGATATGTTATTCCAGATAATTTCAGAATCGTGTAGGTGTCGACGGATCGTGAATCGGAGTCCCGGATACTCCGAAATCGCGAACCCTGGGGCTAGAGTTTGGAAATTTTATGATTTCACGATCGTAGTCAACCCGATCGTCAGTTTCAGACCAAAATTGTAAGACATGGTTCCTTAAACGTGAGGAAGTTAAAGGAACTCTCAGATTGGTCATTGGAGGTCGTGGACCCCACGGGGTTCCGTCTCGACCAAAGTGGAAGTTTATCGCTTAATAAAGTCTTGAGTCTTTTCTGCCGATTGTAAATATCTGAAATACCTAAGTGGGCAGGAAAATGACTTTAAAGTTAGTGCACGCATTTCTAGAAGTTGGGGGTCAGGGTTTTACTTAAAAAGTTATACCGAGCAGTTTTATTAATTGAATATTCATGATGGTTTACCCAGGCACCGGGATAGGCAGACCCGCAGGAGAGACCTTCAGGAGGTCTAGCGAGCTCGGACCAGGAGTGAGTGGACCTTTTTCCATAAATGATTTTATATAAATGAGTTTATGTAAATGATTTTATATTGGTTTTATTTAAATGAGTTTTTATAATTGAGTTTATATGGATAAATTTCATTATTTGGTCTTGAATGAGTTTTATTGGAGGTTTTCCAAACATGAATTGTGCCGTAAAATATCTTTGTTTATATACTGCTTAGTTGAAGATGCTAAAGTTATATAGACAGCAAACTTTGAGATTTATGATACAGAAATAGCAACTTAGCTCAGATTTATCAAATTACAGTTAATTATCAGACTTTGCTAAAATAGTTTATTTTAAAACCAACATGTACCCGTTTTTGGTGATTACCCTCAGATGGACCGATGTCTACGGACATCCAGTCTATTTACAGTTCTGTCAGTGCACTTGACATTGCCTCACGAGTTTCGGGGACGCTCGGACCGTGAGTGCCAGGATTTGCGGCTCGGCAGACTTGGTGTCCCAAGACCTACCAGGATTTGCGGCTCGGCTGACTTTGTGTCCCCGAGACCTGCCAGGATTGTGGATCAGGCTGACTACGGTCCCCTGAATCCTGCCAGAGCGGCTCGAGTCGACTGTGTCATCGAGACATGCCAGCGGATCAGGCTGACTATAGTCCCCTGTATCCTGCCAGTTTGCAGCTCGGATAGACTGTGTGTCGCCGAGACCTACCAGGGAAATTGACGGAATTAGAAGGGTACATCTGAGTGGTAGTTTTGATTGATTGCAGTGATTTGATTCAAGTTTTGAGTACATTGCTTATATGCAGGTTTGATTTCAGTGCTTTTATGCGAATTTGGTTTTCAATGCTTTCGTGCAAGTTTTATTGCTCTTGAAAGCGATTACATATATTTCTATAAATATGTAACTGCGCTGATTTTAATATGTTTCAAAGATAGTTTAAATATTCAGTTTTACGCAACTGTAATGGATTTCATTGCTTTTATGCCAGCATTATTGAGTTCGAATATGATTTACATATAATGCCTTGAGTTAGTATGCTTTAAATGCAGAATACGTATTTAGATTTATTTCACTATTCTTACAATAGGGGGTTAGTATATTCTTAGATATTTTATGAACCTTTATTTTTGGTCCACTCACACTTTCAACTGTTTTGCGCCCCCAGGCTGTAGCGTGCACAGGACATCCACCACCGGGCCATCGTGACTTCCGCGCCTTCTGGCTCAAAAGTGTTGGTATGTAAATTAATTAAGTAAACCGTACACTATCAAAATTGCTCTGATACATTGCCCTAGAGTGAGAATGGAACCTTTGGCATGTTTACTGAAGTGTTGGCAGTTGGTTGTGTAGATATTTTGCTCATTCTGACAGGTGAAAATTTTGGGATTGAGCAAAATTATAGGGGAGACTCTGCCGAAATTTCGGTAGAGGTCAAAGTCAAAATTTTAAGAAAAAGGGCAAATAGGTCTTTTGTGCCCGACATTTGCCAAGTGTCGGACACGCACAGGGTTCGACTTGAATTCCAAAGTGGAATTTGATTCGGGTCCTGTCATTATATGTACATGCCTACCTCTATCTAGCACGAGGCTTTTTGGGAGCTCACTGGCTTCGGAGTTATGAGAACTCCGAAGTTAAGCGAGTTAGGGGCTAGAGCAATCCCAGGATGGGTGACCTACTGGGAAGTTGCTCGTGAGTTCCCAAAAATAAAATTGTGCAGGTAGAGAGGGGGCCCAAAGTGGACAATATCGTGTTACGGCGGAGCCAATCCCGGGATGTGATAAATGTTTAGTGTACGCCTTGCAGAATTTGATATTGTAAATAAATCTAAATTTAATTGTTGGTATTACTTTAGATAATCATATATTATTTGAATCGTGATTATTGACAAAAGAACTACATGTGGCTTGATCTCTCAGTAAGGGTACGTAGGTAGCCTGGGTCTCACCCAAGTGCAGCTGCGAGATAAACTATATTTTTTGGAACTTTAATTTGGTCATCGGGGTCAAATTCTATTTATTAGATTTGTTGAGTTGGTTTTGGATTTGTAGGTGGCCTGAAGCCCGATTGAAATTTAGGTGAGATTAAATTCCTGTTTATATTCCAGTTTTTACTGAAGGGATGCGGTTAAAATGTGTTTGTAGTTGTGACGAGGCTAAAAACCGTTTTAGATTGATAAATGATTGTGGATTGAATCTTTACAACTACTTATGACTGTGCCTGTGGAAGAGGAAAGGTCTTCTCTAATTACTTTTACAATAAGTGCTACGGGTGTATGGATTGACTATGAGTTCTAAAACAAGGACGTTTTAGACATACTTGGTTATGAGGCGGAGGCCTATTATGTAAATTGCATGTTATTATCTTGTGCATGCTCTATCTACCCTATCTATCTATCTATCTATTTATCTATCCCTAGACCCTATCTATCTATCTATCTCTCTATACCTATGTATCCATATCTATCTATCTATCTATCTATCTATCTATTTGTCTATCTGTCTATCTATCTATATATGTCTATCTCTCTATATATGTCTATCTATCTATATGTCTATCTATCTGTCTATCTATCTATAAAAGTATAACAAGGTAATTACCTATAAATATACATATATTATAACAACTATATATATTTACTACTTACCAAGGTAATTACCTATAAATATACATATATAAACTAAGTAAACTGTAAAAATGTTTAATTTTCTTTTAAGAATACGTACAGGTTCTCACATGACTAGTTAAAGTTTGTTTATCAAAAACACTAGTGTTGGAGAAGAACGTCAAGGTTCAAAGTTGAATTTAATCAACTAATGTGGGAAAAGAGTGTACAATAGCACACAAATTGTGTTATGTGCGTATGTTTCTAGTGTGTTCTATATTGGATTGATGTGTGATCATTAATTATTCATTTTGTTAGTATGAAAATTGTATTGGCATTTTCTAGACTCTGGTATAGGTCGGGTATTAGTGTGTGAATATTTTTTACTGGAAGTTTTGGCGCAACACAAAAAATCCCGGATTTTCTAAATATGACTTGATCGATATGAGAAAACTGATTTAAGGTAAACCATGACATAATAATACATTCATGATAGGATTCTTAGTTGGAGTTATTTTCACTCAAGTACTTATGTGTTAGTCTTATTTTTAATAGGATTAGATTTTATCTCTTGAGATTACTTTTCTAGTTGGACCTTATATTTATTCTCATTAAATCATTACTTTTCCTCTTTTGACTTGGAGGGCACATTGCTCTATTAAAGTCCTCTCCTACCTAATTGATCTTATTGATTTTTCTTGGTAGATATTATTTCCTTCTATAACATTTGATTGTAATGAAAGACCTACAAAGAACGACATGATACAGTGGTCTCATTAAAACCTTATTAGGACAACCTCATGGGACAAACCCCAGGGAAGTAAAGAGTACCACACATGTCATGAACTAACAAGAGAGTCCGATTCAGGTCACTTTGGACCATTACAATAAAAGAACAAATAAAAAATGAAACTAACACATAGACCTCCGACGAGAATCGCAACTATAGACCAACACAGTAGACCCACATGAGAGGACAGCAGAATATCCCAACCGTCAAAAGAAGCCTTCTATGAGGAAAATCATAGTCCTTTGACACCCATACAAACTGCAAGACAAACCATAACAGAAATCATGAGAGAACACGTAGGAGGAATATATAAACAACAATAAAAGGACCCCTGAGAAGCACTCCACTTCAACTCAGAACCGTACAAAGAAATCTCCTATGACCAAGCATAGTTCTTTAGTCGGAGCAGAGTAGAGAAACATCTCAATAACTACCATTAGCGTCGTTGCTGCAGTTGCCGTTCAAACAGAGACAAAACATCAGCCACTATGTATCACAAATCTCCCGAGCAGAGACACAATCTAGCATCACCACATAAACAACAAAAAAAGGACCCCTGAGAAGCACTCCACTTCAACTCAGAACCGAGCAAAGAAAACCTCCTATGACCAAACATAGTTCTTTGGTCAGCGCAGAGTAGAGAATATCACTATATCCCAACAACTACCACTAGCGTTGCTGCTGTCGCCGCCGTTGAAACAAAGACAAAACATTAGCCTTCAGTTATCACAACTCTCCCCAAAAGAGACACAATCTAGCGTCACTACTGTCGCTGTTGTCGAGACAAAGACAACACCAGCCACCTAGAACACTGCAAAAACAATCAAACAAAACAAATAGACAAACAAATCTAGATTATCTAGGGAGGGGAAGGGGAGGAAAAGAGGGGATAAGAGGAAGGAAAAATATGGGAGAAAAAGATGGGGAGATGAGGAGAGGAAGGGGAAGATGGCCGGAGGAGCAGTGGCCACCTCCCCCTTAGCTTCCTTGTGGTTGGTTGTCGACAAGGAGAAAAGGGGCCAGAGTGCGGCTAGGGTTTTTTTTATTTTTTATTTTTTATTTTTTATTTTATACATTGAACCATTAAACAACCATCGTAGATGCTCTAAGATAGTATGCTATAAAATGAATTTACAAGTAAATATAGATAGATTTGGAGTAATTTTCAAAAAAATTAACCGGTTTTTCACCCAATACATGTTTTTCTCTTCACAAGATATGTAAAAAGTTACTCTTTTTTCTACAATCATAAAAAATTACTTGAATATGAACACCCAGGTCACATTTGGTGTACATGATTGGATAATTCCTCATTCGGATGAAATGTGAGATTTGTACCAAATATAAATATTTATTCACATCCATATTATACTTAATTTTATTTTAATCACGTTTGTTCTTTTAATGGTTTCCTTTTCAACAACATGCATGCATACATACAAATATGACATATTTAAGGTCCGTTTGGTAACGTTTTTATACAACGCCACCTCATGTCACAACAAGTCAAACCCCATGTCTCATTATTCCCGAACCCACCCACTACCTTTCCATTCCATCGCACTAACTCCATTTGCCCAACCCACCCCAAAATCCACGGCAATCCCATTAAACTGACTGCGCCATCACCTAATCGGCACTTAACTGAAATGGGTTTTGAAATTCTCATACATTTAAAACCGATGGATTGATTAGAAGGGTTGTTGATCTCATACCCTCATTCCTTGTCTCCCACAAAGACGAATAACATGTATCCTATGGACCATCCAATTTTCACTCAATGGTATAAGATGCATCTCAACCATCAGATTTAATTTAACGACTGAAAACGAATCCTCATTCACGGACTTGAGTTGAGTACGTAAATGAATATGAAATATCCAGTGACTGGGATTGAATTGCGTTGGACTACATTAAACTGAAAAATGATAACATTAATCCAAATGATGTGTTTCATACTACACATGAGTCATTCTATAGTGACGACTCTTAGGCAAGGTCATATCTCTTAACTGTTAAATCATAATAACCAATTTGATCCAATGGCTAATCAATTTGATCCAACAGTTAAGAGATAGGACACCACTTAAAGGTCATAAATAAAGCCCTCACCATAGAATTCTTGTACTACTGCTACACATAATTAAGGTGTTGGATTAATGTGCTATTACATGGCTTAATAGGGTTAGATATAATCCAATCCAACTTAATCACAACCCTTTGGTAGAATTCATAATTCTACAACATTTGGCATTAATGAGATTAAACATAATCCAATTCAGGTTTTTTTAAGCCATCAAACATTAGAATTATGAATCATATCCAATTACATAATCCAACTCACCAACGGCACAAGTTTATTAGGATCAAACTTGAAAAGTTATATCAATCAATAGATTAGATATGAATGGTTGAGATGTACAACACATGTTGGGAGGTAAGATGCATGTCAGCTGTTCATATACAAACTTTAATAACTTGAGATCTTGTTGTATCTTCTTAAGTGTTAATATCAAATACGAAAGAATAAGATACGCAATGTCCAGTGGGCGAGTGTAGGCATCAGATCCGTTTCAAAAGCATGTGATCAGTGGTTTTGAATAATATTTTTTCTTACAAACCTGTTAGAGAATCATGCACATATCGTTAATGGGGAGAGAGAGAGAGAGAGAGAGAGAGAGAGAGAGAGAGAGAGAGTTGTGTTAATAATCTTACATTCCTCTTGTATAAACTAAGAATCTTTACGTCAGATGACAAGTAATTTACAAAAACAAAGCTATTCTCAAATTTACATTGCTGGTTTCCTTTCCCCAAAGAAAAAAATACTCTACTCAAACAAGGACAACAGCTTCAGCTATCATCACTACCAGTAAAGAGATATATATATGAGAGAGAGAGAGAGAGAGAGAGAGAGAGAGAGAGAGAGAGAGATAATAACTACCTGCCTCAAGAACATCACAGCAGCTGATTATACACTATCAGTTGGAGATTTCTACCCTCAATTTTTCGTGTACAAGATTTTAAGTTCTGCATTTAAGATGACTATGACGATCTAGCTGATGATTCACCCAGAGAGACAGAAGTCAGTGAAGAAGCCCAAACCCTGGCATTCTTTGCACCCTTGTGGAAGTTTTGGGTCTTGCATAGTCTCAGCTTGGTCCAAATCCTCCTAATATCAACCATGTGGAGGATACGCCCCATAATTTGACTTGTCTCCCCAAATATTCCCAAGTTAAAATGGGGAACATATAGAACCCAGAAAGCTTGGAGGCAGGCCAATACCCTATGAAATATATACAGGAGTACCCTCAAACAGAGGAACAAAATAGCAAAAACTAAATAGGGTTCGCTCCTTGATATCTCTCTTAGTGACATATTACTCATTGACTGGATTATGGACTTTTCACTACTTTTTAAAATGACGGATTGGTTGCCATCAAAATATTGAACTGGTTCAAGTCCTGAAAGACAAAATCAAATGGCAAGGATGTATATGGTCAAGTCCACAAGATAACTGCTTCACAATTTGTGCAAAACAGATGAAAAGGAAAAGGCAACCTATTGGGCATTCCCCCACATGCATATAATATTCTTCAGTTTAGGAGACTTTTACCTGTGATTGTTTGGTAAAATCGTACAAGCGAGTATAAATCTTTCAGGCCATGATATCGCACCCTTGATGTCTGATTGACTATTAAAATCGAAGGCAAGCTATGGATTCCATATCTTGAGAAAACACTACAGTACAAACACATCAAAGGAAGGTGAGTATGCGTGATAATAGTGGTACTTCAAAGCATAGATAATTATATAACTTTGCGTATCCCATAAATATCTAAGTAAATGCGTCCCCCTTTGATGAAAGCATCCAAGGGTGGAATGCAATTGGATTTAGTACTACTAATAATAGATAATAAAAACTGAACAAATTGCCCCATGGCCATATAAAACTATGCAATTTTAATTGAATTTACAAATCTATAGCATCCTCATTGGCAACTTTAGATCATGCAATGGAAAATATTAAAAACGCACAGAAATATTTTTTTTTTTAACAACAAACATAATACAGAGCAAATATACTTTTTTTTTTTTTGGTCAAATCAATCTTTGGCCTACTATATGTATCTAGCCAGGCTCCAGTATTTGTACCACAGATCCAAAACCAAAAGGAATCTTACATAGAAAAAAGATAAAGGACAGAAGCAGGTCAATTTAAAGCTTCGCACCTTGGCAATGCTGAAGATTGCTCAATTGCCAAATGTTCTACTTGAGGGAACATGAAGCTGAGCATTCCAAATGTAGGATACATACTGCATGAAAATGGGCACCATGAAGCATAAAAGAGCACCGCCGTATAACCAGTCCTCTGTTTCGTTGCCAAAGCTCTCTCAAGGAAGTTTCCATCCACCTGAAGAAGATAAGAAAATAAATAACATTCACAAGACTCCATTTTTAACTGAGAGAAAGTAGGTCATGCAATTGTTGTATTCTTTAAAAAAAGTTTCATACTACCATCAACTGATTATTGAGTTAAAAGAACAATTATAATGGAAGCTAAGGAAAGGATGAGAAAAAAGATACTAAAAATAAAGGGAAAATTGCGTTAATGGTCGATATTTGGGAAATCACTAGATTCTAACTATATATTTGAATTTTAATAACCATATTTTTCTGACAAGAAAGTTTAAACTGTGAGATGACACAAAAGCAATCAAACAAACATTCCAGTTGACTTTATTATGCACTCCTCCACTACATACACTTGGACTCAAACCACAAATGCCATGACTTCCAGAGGATCAAACTCCATTTGTGCACCAGGTAAATGAACATTGATTTGAAACATTATAAGAGTCAAAACTTTCACATATAATTATTAGAAAAATATGGCAAAGAAAAAGGTCGCTGTCCTTTTTCTTTTCTTTACAGAATTAAAAAAAAATTAAGACAAAAAAACAAAAAAACAAAAAAATGCATAAAATAATCAACTAGCTATTGGTCTAGCGGAAAAAAAAATGAGGCTCTAAATACAAGGAAAAACAAGAACATTTTAAAATTAATATAAATTGGAAGCCCATTTTGATAAAATAAATGTGAGCAACAAACAAACTATAAACAAAGGCAGAATATCACTTCAATAAACATTATAGGCTGAGGTTAATCATCACCATTTGCCAGCAATTATTGTGTGCCACGTCAACCCACCTTCACAATCGTCAACACCTCATATCCTCATTTTAAAAACCATTTATAATCACTGCATTTATCTTCATTATAATTATTGCACCCATCACTACAATGTGCCACAAAGGCAATTTTCATCAGCATTAGTTTTTGCCTCCTATTCTGCAGTGGGTATTTAGGATCTAACAATACACAATAAATGAGTAATGTTTAAAAGCCATTTCCACTTCATTCTTTCTCCCTTACACTTAAAACTCTAAAACCTCACCTGTAACCAACCCCTAAATTTAACCCTTCACAAGAAGCAAATCCCATTGCATCTGGAAACAATAATAAAAAACTAAAACTAAAAACTAAAAGGTAGAATCCCATAGCCATCTTGACTACCCTGCTTTTATTGTCTTCTACAATAAAATTTCGTCTATTCTAAAGAAAAAGTAGAATCCCCTAAAGCTGGATCCTGTCAAAGAAGCTCTTGTGTGGGAGTGTGTCAATTTCTCTCTCTCTCCGTATGCAGACAAAAAGACACACTATGAACTAACTCCAAATTCTGCAGCGTACTCCTTTCATTCCAATAAAGAACATATTGAAAAGAATATCTGCAATAGCTGAGATGCTTCCTAGGAGAATAGTCGTTCTGACCATAGTTCTGGTAACTATGAAGATCTAGCTTTTGTGCCTATAATTTAATCTCTTTCTTCCATTGATATTCATGCACTGCAGTGACCATGTGTCCATAACCAACCCTATTTCTACATATCACCACCGCATTACTCTATTTTGACTCCTGAAAAGCCTTTCTATAACAAACCTCTAACCTTAACACTCTAAATCCTTAAGACACCTTATTCTGGACAATCATGCAGCAGTTTTCTGGCTCCTGCTACATCATTCAGGATTTAATCACTTGTAAGCCCTCTTCAACTACCAACTCCTAATCAAGTTTTAGATCTTCTATATCCTAATCTCCTTCATTGTTCCTAAACGTTTCAGCAATAATAAAAACTGTAATGAGGATATTAGTAGATACCGTTAAACAGCATCTTTATTTAATTCAGGACAGTCAATGATTGACAGCCTACTACTTCACAACCTCTCAATCGACTATATAAATGGCTCAATTTAGTGCCAAAATCAAAGAGAAGTGTGCTACAAAGGCATGGAAAATGTACTAAACCCACTGTCAGAGAATGGACTACTCAAGTAACTTATGATCACAAAGTTATTGAGAGATTGTAGAGAAAAAAAAAAAGTATTTAATTTCCATAAACAATTTAACAGTGACTAAAGAATCAAATGAAATAAGCTATCCAATCTACTTCTTCTTTTTGTTTTTTTAACAAAGTAGAAGGAAAAAAAAACTGTTCTTTCCAAAAAAATATTAACACTAAGAATTGGACCCAAAAAAAAGAATTCATGTTAACTACGAAAATGAGTACAAAACATATTCCAAATCTTCATCTCACATCTCAACCCAGCTGTTTTTTTGGTCATCAAGCTTGAGGAGGCTAGAAAGGACATGTCTATAGTATACTATGTTTTCAAATCAATTTGTACCATGATGATTACAAAGATGGACAATGAAGCAGTGTGCATTTGGGAGAAAAATTGAATTGACAAGGTAGTCAACCCATACTATAGACATGTGCTATTCTAGCCTCTTCAAGCTTGATGACCAGAAAAATAGCTTGGTTGAGATGGGAGATGAAGATTTGAATGATGTTTTGTACTCATTTCCTTAGT
This sequence comes from Prunus dulcis, assembly GCF_902201215.1. Lineage (NCBI taxonomy): Eukaryota > Viridiplantae > Streptophyta > Magnoliopsida > Rosales > Rosaceae > Prunus > Prunus dulcis. The sequence goes on along the minus strand of NC_047656.1, from coordinate 839,825 downwards.
TAACAGGAATGCTTCTTTTGTCCAATTCTTTAGTGTTATTAATAGTAATGCTCGTATTATGAAGTAAAATTATTCAAGGCAGCTAAACATCGATGTAAGCACAAAAACGAATACCCTAAATCATACAAATTTTTACTTCATACAATGTTCTTCAGTGGATAACATAGTAACTAACACTAGACACCCCATTGAGTGATTAACCAGAAGTCCTATATAATGCTTGACCTAGGACTTTGGCAGAGTTATACAACAAGGGTTCAAGACATATTCGTAGGTTCACATGAATAAAATCAAACTCGAAGAGTAAAAGAAAAATGAACAAATCAAGGCCCTTGTCCTTGAGCATGCCTCAAACGAACTAATTAAAATGAATAAAATCATACTGAAAGAGTAAAGGGAAGGTTTACCTAAAACAACCACATTCCAGAACACAGCTATCTCAAATTCCAATCTTTCTTCTATTCTGTAATTAGCCAATTGATAACAAATAGGGAAACTTATAGAATTGCAACTGTTATTCTTTCAAATCTTTTATCTTTTCTGTTTTGTTTATCATCTGCCATCATCATTCTAACAGAGACAAAAATGTTATCCAAAAGGCAACCAATATCTCACATTCTAATATTTCAATTTTTGCACCATACAAACTCTACCACCCCGCATGACATACCAGCTACCCTTTTGCAATTAAAACCTCAGAAACTGATATACCCAGAATCCAGAATCACCCATTTTGATTAATTTAAACACAATCCAACAAAACAAAAATCAAGCATCACCAATACACAAATTCGCACCCAATAAAGATAAAATATTTTCAATAAGCAACACAGTCAACAAAAGAATCAGTCAATTCAGATAACAAATAAACGAATAGGTAAGCAGGTATGTGATAAATCGAAGGGTAACACGTACCTTGAGGGGTGGGTAGGGGGAGATCGAGATATGGGATTGAGATTGAAGACTATAACGGAAAAATTCCGATTCGTGGGGGCAGAGAGCGGAGGACGAAGCCAATAGCGAAGCCAAGGTAGTGATATACAAGAATATTAAAGATTTATCCATAGATGAACAATACCCAATCGAATCGAAGAAGGGGAAGATGAACCAGAAAAAAGGTCGGAGAAGAGAATACACAGGTGCAAGAAGGGTAAAATAGGAACAAAAGAAAACAGAAAAACCGAAAGGCTAAATATTTTTTTTCTTCTCAGAATCAAAATGTTGAATATAGAATGGCAAAAGGTTTTGTTTTTGCTTTTTTTTTTTTTTTGTTCAAATCGCTAGGGCAAAAGGCTATTGTTGGATATTTTTGTCTGTGCGCGTGGGAGTGTGATCTGAATGTTCTTTAACAAGGAGTTGGTAGGGAGGTGAGAAGTAGCTCTCTCGGCCGCCGCCTCGTGTGTGAATGAAAATGGATGTTTTATGACCAAAAATAATGGGAGGTGATTTTCGCATTTTTCATTTACATTCTCTTTTATTTTTTTAAATAATTTTTACTATAACAAAAAAAGAAATGTAAATAGACAAAAAAAGAGTGAAAAAATCAGTCTCGAAAATAATAATAATATTTGGATGTTCAAAAATTGAGAATACACAATTAAAATAAACTAATTATAGTAATTACATTCACATGAAAATTACAATGCGTTTGGATGAGGAAAATTAAAAGTAGAATTAAAAGTTGGGATTTATGACCTCCAAATTCTATGTTTTTTTCCCAAGCAGAATTTCTAAATTTCTATGTTTTTTTTATCGAAACACGGGAATTGGTTCATGTCAATTTAGAAATTCTGACTTTTATCAAAATCTCAAGTTTATTTCCTTCATCCAAACGCACTATTACTAAACCAAATACATGAATTGTTATATCCATGCCCTCTTTTAGCTACTAATCAGAAATCATGTTAGCTTTTCTATAAACAGGGTTGATAGTCACAGAACTGAAATTCCCATGAAGTCGTCAGATATCTTTTGCAAGTGATTGTAAGCTCCATGGTATATTGACTTGCCTAGTGATTATATGTATCAGCGTCTTAGAATCCCCCTCAATTTCTACCTATGAAATCTTTAATCTTGTTGCCAAAATTAGTGCTTGTTTAAAAGCAAAGGCTTCATCTTGTAAAGCTGACAGAGCTTGTGCATTGCTAATGACAAAGCCTGCAGCTAAGTTTCCAATTGATAAAATAGAGCAATCAAAATTAATTTTATAGCTACCATTGTTAGGAGGGCTCCATCCATAAGATTAAATATGAGTAGCATGCCAATTGTTGAGGTCCCAAAAATCTCAACGAATGTCTATGCATATTTTAAGGCTAATGCATTATCGTGTTATAAAAGAAGCCTAATCAAGGTATGCGGAGGCCCATCAAATTCGGCTATAAAGTTCCTAAACAAGCTTTGATATTCCTGCCATGCCAAGCAAGAGTACAATTTAGCATGTGATGAGGTCATAATACGGGTTTACCAATTTCACATGCAAACCTATAAAGTTTAACAATATCACATACCCGAGCTCACCTAGCCCACTGCTTTGTGAAGCATTATCCAACACAACCCTAAGCCACTGCAATACAACGTAGCCCAAGCATAAGCATGCAAATAACATGCCATGCCTAGTGCCTTCCTTTAGTGCCAACCCACCCGACAAGCTTAAGTGGGCCCAAGCCATGTAAATGCATGGAGCTTGCTGAGCGGATTGTGATGTGGATGGGAACGAAGGTCCAAAGGCCCACGGAAATTAATGGATAATGGAGACTTTGTGCTGCTTGGGAGCACCGAAGTCCAAGCCCATTCCTTTAGTTCTCCCACATGGGTAAGCAAATGGGATGTTCTTCAAGCACTCCCTATTACCCGCTGGAAAGAAGTTGTTTCTGACACTCCTTTTTACCCATAAGAAATCATCAGTTTCTAGTACCTAGCTTCACATGCTGGAAAATAGCATGCCTTAGTGCTTCCTTTTAACCATTAGAAATAGGTTGGTTCTAGCACTTCCCTTTACCTATTGAAAATAAAGGAAAACCCTCACCCTCTATAAATTGGCATTCATGTGGCTTAGGCAAACGAGGACCATTCTTCAGCCATCAAGCCTTATCCTTTGGCTGTTGTAAGCATCCCAACAAGCATCAACCTCATTCTTCATTCGTCACACCTCCTTTCTAGTTGTTACAAGCACCCCATCCATAACCTCCTCTCATTGAGCCAGTATTCCATGTAAAGTACAGACACAAACATAACCCCAAGCCTTTACTTCATCCTCTTACCTCTAGAACTCATAAACATCTCTAAGTATCATACCCATAAACATCATAGCCTTCACATTCTCAAGCTATGCATTCCATCACCATAGTTGTTTGTGCAAATTTCTCACTTGAGAATATTCACATGTAGATTCTTCACCTTTTGAGCTCCATTCTCTCCCTTCTTCTATTCCTGTAAAACAAATAGGAGTAAAAGACCACACTCGAGGTGTTGGCCAAAGGCCATCTAATGCCTAAGATAGTTCAACTGGATTTTTGAGAAAAGATGCAACAATAGCTAAAAAGGGCACGAAGCTTTCTCTCACAAGGAGAGCTAGGTGGTTGGAGTTGTGTGTTGAGGCACTTAGTTGTGTGGGAGAGACGAGAGTGGGAGAGGCCGGCAGCTATGGAGGCCATCGACTAGGAGAGAGAGAGAGAGAGAGAGAGAGAGAGAGAGAGAGAGAGAGAGAGAGAGAGAGAGCTTTTAGGGGGTTTTAGGGCTAGGTTTTTTATTTACTTTATGTGTTGAATGTGGCCATGTATTTATAGGGTTCTAGCCATCTAGGGTTTTTCAAAGAACATCTTCCTATTTAGAAAGAAGATACTCTTTCACCAAAATAGAGAGATTGAGTCAAATAGGGATTTTGATTAGGATCAAATCCCTAATTGATGATAATATCTCTAAAATAAAGATAATATCCCTATTTTTTGTATCAATAAATTGGCCAAATAAATGGGCTCAATTATTGACTTAGGAGATATTCTTCTTGTCCACGTGGCATTTTGTGATTGGAAGCCGGAATATTTGCTCCCACTATAGTCAAAGCAAAATTAACCACCAAAATCTCATAAAACCCTTATTCTCAAGCTCAAGTATAGCCAACACCAAGGGAAACACATGAATTCTGACAGGACCCGACCCAAATTCCACTTTGGAATCCGAGCCGAACCCTGTTCGTGTCCGACACTTGACGGGTGCCAGGCACAATGACTAAATTGCCCTTCTAGTTAAAATTCAAGTTTATTACAAGTTCAACTTCTATCAAAAATTCGGCAAAGTCTCCCCTGCAATTTGATCATTTCCCAGAATTTTCACCTGTCAAAAGCATAAATATACATATCCCAACTGCCAGCATGCTTCCAATTTAAGATCCAAACAGTTCTGATAAACTAAACGGCCTCAGGCCACACAGAAAGTCCTAGGGCAAATCATCATAGCAACTAATTCAGGAATATACAACAGAACAATTTGATTTCAAAACTGGAGCGGAGTGTGGAATCTACCCGGTGGTGGCGCTCTGGTGCACATCTATTGCCTGGGGTGCAAAACATTCAAAAATGTGAGTGGGCAAAAATAAAGGTTTGGAAAATAGCATATGAACATACTAACCCCACTGTAATAACAGTTATGCAAAACTGAATTTTCCTCTTCATTATATTCGTACTGAAATCAATGCATTCATATATTTATATACGTATATGCCAATCATACTCATGGTCAATAAAACTCTCTTAAAAGCATTGAAATCAATTCAAAACTACCACATAGGTGTACCCCTTTAATTCTATCAATTCCCAATATTCGTCAATTCCCAATAATCCGTCAATCCCTGATAATCCGTCAATTCTCCTGGCAGGTCTCGGTGACACAAAGTCAACCTGAGCCACAAACTAGCAGGATTCAGGGGACCGTAGTCAGCTTGATCCGCATTTCTGGCTCCCACGGTCCCGACGTCCCCAAAACTCGTGAGGCAAATGTTAAGCGCGCTGACAAAACTGAAGGCAACCTGGATGTCCGTGGACATCGTCATCTCCGAAGGCAACATATACCGAAGACAACCTGGGTGTCCGTGGACATCGTCTTATCTGAAGGCAACCTGTTTAAATAATTGGGTACCTAAGGTGGCTTAAGAAAATATAAAATCTCTGACAAATATGATAAATAACTGAATTTCTGTTAAATCTAGAACTTTGCTGCCATTTATCTGTTATTTAGCTAAAATTTCATTTTCCTATATCCATAACGGATATCTCATTCGGTAGCATGTGAATTCAAAACATTTAAAAGCATATATCAACTAATAAAACACTAATATTTGAATAAAACTTATTCAAGATCAAATATTGTAACTGAATAGCATAAATTCATTTACGAAAACAAAGAGTCCACTCACTCCTTGTCCGAGCTAGCTGGACCTCCTGAAGGTGCCTCATGCGGGTCTGCCTGGCCCCTAGTGCCTTGGCTCAACGATCAATTCAAACATTAAAGCCCTCAAACGAAGCTTTCTGTCTCTTGAAAAACCTGAGCTATGGCGGCTGGAATCTGTTGGAAAATTCCTCGAAATTTCTGGGTTCAAAGCTGCCCGTTTTCGGGCTCAACTTTGGCTCGATTTTCTGGTTGATTCGCTTGGAATCAAGGCTAGATATGGGTATGTATGGGAAGAGGAGAGAGAGGCGAAGAGTTTGCAAGTTGTGGCACTCGTGGTGGCCAGACGGAGGAGAAATGGTTGTCTGAAAATGGCTATTCGAAACATTCCCGAGAGGAAGAAGAAATCTGGGTTTAAAAATTCTGAACTTCGAAAAATTTATGATTGTGCCACTGAACTTCTTTTGATCGTAACTTCTTCGTTACAACTCCGATTTGAGGCCACTATGTGTCTACATACTCATCTCGACGTGCTCTACGTAATGGTCCAATTGAAATCCCCAAATTCATTCTCAAGCAAAAAGTTAACTTTTGACCCAATAAAATATTCCCGGGGTAAAATAGTCTTTTCCCATAATAAATTCATAATTAAAAATTGATTTAGGAACGGGTTGTTACAAATTCTCATTTGCCAAACTTGTGGATATTTAGCTCCCACACCTCATGTCTCTCATGCCAAGCCCTTTTTTAATTTTGTCTCAAGAATTGAATCTCATTCCAGCTGAAGGAGCTAATGAGGAGTCCAAACAAAGAACTCCCTAAAATCCACCATCTTTCGAAATGTTTGGGCCAGGTAAATGTATGGGACTTGCTGAGCGGGTTGTGCTTTGGATGGGTACAAAGGTCCAAAAGGCCCATGGAAACTATTGGATAATGGAGACTTTGGGCTGCTTGGTAGCATCAAAGTCCAAGCCCATTCTTTTAGTTCTCCCATATGGGTAAGCAAATGAGATGTTCTTCAAGCACTCCCATCTATGTTTACTTAACTTATTTTATTGGTGTAACTATTTACTGAGCACACTTGCTCATGCCTCATTTGTTTTACGTTTGTAAATCTAGTGCTTTATCTTGTCCTTATTTTGAGATGTTAGTGTGAAATTACATGTAGGATGATTAAGAATGCCTAGAGGGGGGTGAATAGGCTAATTTAAAATTATAATTAATAAACAAAAATAAATTTTGGTAGCAGGATTGATATGGCTTATTAATCCAGAAACATGCAGAGAATTATTTTACGTAGTAAAACCCCACCTCTGGGGAAAATCCACAGGACTTTTTAATCCAACACAAATCCACTATAGAACTATGATTACAAGAAGTACTCACACACTTATCCTAGACACATTTTAGATAATGTTTACCCACTTCTCCATAACTCAACTTCTGTCAAGGGATGATCTTTCGACACTGATTATGTTGAACACAATACTCGTCACGATTGCTTCAAGCTTGCCGAAGGAAAACCGCCACCACAGTTTTGGTGCCCTCAACCGTATGAGTCACCGAACAATGCAAATGAATGCAATATGAATGATTAAAGTGTTTGATAAATCACCAAGTAAACATGGAACACTTGATGATTTATCTCATATATACGCACAACAGCTTTCTTAAGAATTTTAGATGCTTAACAAAATATGGGAAAGTTGTGTGTGCAAAAGAGATGCACACAATATTTTATACAGAACCCATTCCCCTCTTTGCAACAAAAGTGCACACAGCCATGTATCAATATCTTGCCATTGATTAGATTTGATACACCTAGACTCCTAATTGATTTCGTCAATTTATGACTCACTCCAACTAATTATTTATAGAGGGAAACAATCTTAATTAATGAGACAAATTGGCTACTAATTAAAACATGCTCTCCAAGTCAAAGATGATGAAAACATAATATTTTAACTTAAAATTAAAATAAGGTCCAACTAGGAAAGAATCTAAAGAGATAAAATCTAAGAAAATTAGTGTATGGTGACAAAAAAAACTTTAGTAATTAGCATATGATACATTACCTATTTTTGTTTTGGATATGTGGATGAGTTTTAAATTTTATTTTGTTAAAAGCCAATGGCCATACCCATGTTCTCTTTAAGCTTGTTTAATTTGTATTTGAAAATAACATTTTTACCCTTTGTATTTTATATGTGAGGCAGATCACGCCTCAACTTTGGATTCATCCCAATGGAGAGCACGAGGTCGCAACCACCACCAACAACGACCATGGCTAAGAAGGTCACTGCAAAGCACCAGAGAAAGGCCTTTTCTTGGGGAGAAGCAATCGATGAAGGAGAAGGCATTTTCTGGCGGAGGAGCAATTGATGACGACCATGGCTCGTCTTGGAGTCACGATTGGCCGCAGAGAAGGCGTTCTCCAGTCCATGGAGAAGCAATTGGAGAATCGATGCCGGCGGATTCGCAAAACTTTAAGGCTCTTCCTGCTATTTCGGTGACTCGGCCTAATAGATCTTCTTCTCCTGCGGTAATTCAGAACCTATGTTAATTATTGTGCTGTTTTTTAGGTTATGCGATTGAATTACTTGGAAACGGGCTTTTCTTGAGATTTGTTTGTTTAATTTCATGACCATGCCAGTTTCTTGTCCGTGGAGCTACCCAGAGAGAATAGCAGTTGTGGGGGACCTTAGCTTGACTTACAAGTTACAACACAACTACCACAATTGGTCACTTGACTAGTAACGATCCTGATCTTGTTCTATTGATTGGTGATGTTACTTATGCAAACCTATACCTCACAAATGGAACTGGTTTTGACTGCTATTCTTGCTTATTTCCACACTCTCCGATACACGAGACCTATCAGCCTCGATGGGATTACAGGGGAAGGTAAAATATAAGTATCTTTGTCTCCACCACATGCAATGACTTCCGTAAAGTATGACTAATGGAACTTGTTTTCTTATGTTGCCAACTTGCCATTGCAGGGCAATTTGTGTAGGTTTATGGATCATTTAATTTCTAAAGCTCCAATAATGGTGATAGAAGGGAACCGTGAAATAGAAGAACAGGTTGAAAATAAGACATTTGTGGCTTATAGTTCTCGGTTTGCATTCCCATCTGAAGAAAGTGGATCCTCATCCACACTCTACTACTCCTTTAATGCAGGGGGATTCATTTTATTATGCTTGGAGTCTACATTGACTTTACAAGATCGGGTAATAAGAGTATGCATAACTGTTTAGATCATGCTTTGCCTAAATATCCCCATTTTTTATTTTTTATTTCCTCCCCCACCCAAACAGTGATTACTTAACATGTTTCTGGCTGATTACAGGGAAACAATACAAGTGGCTGGAGCAAGATTTGGCTAATGTGGACAGATCCACAACTCCATGGCTGGTAGCTACTTGGCATCCACCCTAGTATAGTACTTTTGAGGCCCATTACAGAGAGGCAGAATGTATGAGGTTGGAAATGGAAGAGTTTCTCTACTCTTATGGAATTGATATAGTGTTCAATGGACATGTAAGTAATGATAACCGATGATTAGGATAGTCTCTGATATTAGGTAATATGTTTCTTCCTAATAGTCAGAAACTATATGAAGAAGTGGAAATGAGCCTTTGATTAGGGTTTTCTTGTATGCCAGATAGTGATAGAGACAACTGCATTTTAATTTTTTTTACTTTTGAGGAAACAAAGTATAACGTGAAGTCAATTGATATTGGATTCCAGTGCAGCTAAAACATGCAAGAATTATTTTACATGCTATCAGAAGCAAATAATTGCTGATGGCTTACATGATGAAGTGGAACTCTGCCATTTCTTTTTGGTATCTTGAGCTAATGATATTATCTTGAACCTAGTTTCACCACAGTAGCAATTGGATTTTTGCTCTTTCCTTGGCCTTCAACCTCACCAATTTGAAGAGTAGATGCTACCCATATGAGGAATTGGGTAGGCAAGAGAAAAGTAGAACTACCCAAGAAGGGAACTCAAAATTGGACTTTTGGAAATTGCATTGCAGTTTTGATTTAATTACAAATGAATTTTTGCTCTTTCCTTGGTCTTCAACCTCACCAATTTGAAGAGTAGAGGCTACCCAGATGAGGAATTTGGTGGGCAAGAGAAGGGTAGAACTACCCAAGAGCAAGGGAACTCAAAATTGGACTTTTGGAAACTGCATTGCAATTTTCATTTAATTACAATTGGATTTTTGCTCTTTCCTTGGCATTCAACCTCACCAATTTGAAGAGTAGAGGCCACCCAAATGAGGGATTTGGTGGGCAAGAAGAGTAGAACTACCCAAGAGAAAGGGAACTCAAAATTGGACTTTGGGAAATTGCATTGCAATTTTCATTTAATTACAATTGAATTTTTGCTCTTTTCTTGGCCTTCAACCTCACCAATTTGAGGAGTAGAGGCGACCCAGATGAGGAATTGGGTAGGCAAAAGAAGAGTAGAATTACCCAAGAGCAAGGGAACTCAAAATTGGACTTTTGGAAACAGCAATTTTGTATTGCAGTTTCCGCTTCTACATTGCAGTTTCCGTTTCTGCATCTCAGTTTCCATTTTAGTACTTTCATCTTGGTTCCTCCATTTTGCTTCAATAAAATTAATTTTTGTTTTTGTAGCTGTTTTCATTTTCATTTAAAAAAAAAAAACATAATTGATATCTACATTGTATTTTTGTTGCAGTTTCTGTTTTTATTTGCAATTTTTGTGTGAATATGTGTTGAAATGATTTTTTTTTTAATAAAAAAAACTGTTGATTGTTTATATAAATATTGTATAATTGAATAAATATTACAAAATCAAGTTTAGTGTAGTGGTTTGTGAGTGAGCCTTCCTACTTTGAGGGTTAAGGTTCAAGTCCCTTCAATGACATAAAATCTTTTTGTTTTTTAAAGGTGAATAAAGAGCAACGGAGTTGGTCCTCTATAGACGGAGTCCGGTGGTGGCCGGTGGCAGTTGGCCTGCGGCCAAAGTTCGGCCGTGGTGGCCGGCGGCAGGTGACTGGCCGGCGGTGGTAGTTAGCTGGATATGGACATGTGGCATAATATGCTTGCCTTATAAGGAGTGGCATTCTGTTTAATTTTGATATTTTTCAATGATATTTTTGTAAAATTAGGTACTACATTTTGGTATTCCCTTATGCTAATTAGATGAAATTGTATTCCTATGTTCGAAATTAGTAAACTATATTGTGCTTTAAAACTAAAGCTCCAATCCTATTAAAAATATGATTAACATAAAAGTGCTTGAGTGAAAATAACTCCAACTAGGAATCCTATAATGAATGCATGATTATGTCATGATTTACTTGAAATCAAGTTCCTTATATCGATCAAGTCATACTTCGAAAATCCGAGATTGAATGTGTGCGGCCAAAGATATTCACACACCAATACCCGACCTATGCTAGAGTCTAGGAAATGCCAATACAATTTTTGTACTAACATGGTGTTTTTGGGTTTCTATGGGCGTGAAGGAAAGAAGATAAGGTTATTTGTGTCTTGTAGTGTTGTAGAAGCTTGTGTACATATGTGGGAGTGACCTGAATACAATATTATATATTTGAGATATTAGTTGTAGAATAAACTTCTGTTATCCTTGTAGGGGCTTTTTTGTTCTGGCAGCTACAAACGGGCTGGGCTGCTGTAAAGGGCAGATGGATGAAATTATCCCCTGTGCTTGAGTTCAAAGATCAAGCCCCAAAAATGCTTCGAAAGGACAGAGAAGCCTTAGGAAACACCTTGGTTACCTTCACCAATGAAAATAACAACAGCTTACAGATAAATTCTTAGTGCTTACAAGTAGAATCTTAGCTTGGCATGAGAGACTTGTGGCATGGGACCAAAGTTGTCATGAGTTTAGCACTGAAGAGAAAATAAGTGTTCCTAGGGGAAAGATGGGGTATTAAGGTAGGAGAGAAAGGATTTTGCAGAGAGGTTTGGTTGAGCATGAGGAAAAAGAGACAAAATGGTGACTTGAGTATTTTTCCGGCAGCTTGACAGAGACTCTGTCAAGTGTTAGAACAGCTTGCCAAGAGGGAAAACTAAGGGAAAAGGATGGGTTGAGCACGAAATTGCTGGGTTTTAGGAGTAAGAGAGGAAGCTTGCTCTCTGATGTGGGTTGTCCTTGGTTGGGTAGAAGAGGCCCCTTTTATAGCCGCTAGAAGCCATCTTTTTCCAAGAAACCCTAATGGTTTCTATCTATCTAATTTGGCCAAGCTTTTTCCTTCCTTTCTCTTCCCCTTCTTTGACTTATCTTATTCTAGCAAAATATTCTCTCTCCAATCTCACAAAATCAGGGATTTTTGGGAGCTCAATGCTCTTTCCCGCAGCTGCCTCTATTTCCAGCCATCTCTTTCTTTTCTTTTCTTTTCTTCCTTCTTCCATGGCCAGGTCTGATGAGGGAAAGAGAATGGGTATGCATGCTGGTTCAAAAGGCGATTCCTCTCCTAGCAGGCTGCGCGCCAATATCCTTTGGTCCCTTAGGTGTCTTTTGCTTGAAACTTGCTCCTTTCTCATGTGCTGGAACCTCCCAGCAGCTTTGTATAATGGACCTTCAGACTTCCCCTTCGTGGCTTTTGTTTTTCCAACCAAGTGCTGGGGCTTTGCAGCTCTTTATTGTGATTGTATGGGCCAAGTTGATTTACCAAGTAAGTGGGCTATCCTTATCAAGCATTGAGCTTTTTGGTTGAGTTAATGGACTATTTTGGTTGGGCTATTTTTCTCTTTGTGCTCACCCACATGTTTGGGCCTAAATGGCCTTGAGTCCCGAGGCTCCCAAGCAACCCGGGACTTCCATTTTTTGGGCCATCAATGGACCTCATGACAATTTATTACTATCCATACCACAACCCACTCAAGTAAGCCCCGGGTATTTGAGTGGCTTGGGGCCCACTTAAGCTTGTGGCATGATTTTGTGCGGAATAATAATTCCTTTCTTGGCGTGCTTCAATTTTATCGTCCTTAAAGAGGGACACGGTGCTTCGTTTAGCATGGGCTTGTATTTTATAATATTATCTCAGTCCTTGACATGACAAATTATTTATTTAGCATGGCATGTGGACTATGACTTGTATATGACAAGCCTTCGTGTACTCCGATATGTGACTTTTCTTAATACAGTATCATATTGGGCCGGAAACTTATTTGGGCCTAACTATGGACTTTTTTGGGCCTCAACAATCCTTATTTATATTGTTATACTATATTATGATATTCCAATATTTGTGTGCCTGATTTTTGTGGATCTTGAGATCTAAGTGTGACAACTTGACTTTTTTAGTTTAAGAAAGTTTTGTGTAATTGTTTCATGTATTGATTAGGATTTAACCCTCTATTTTGACCGAATTTAACTTCCCTTATTATGTCATTATGTTAACTCTTACACAAGTAGTATAATATATCAAACTTTTATATAAATACATAAATTTCTACAAAACATTGCGTTGCTAACTCTCAATTAGATTTGTCGTGGTATTTAGGGCCAGTTTGGGATTGCTGCTACTTTAAAAAAAAAAAAATTGCTTATATTGTGCTTTGAAAATAATTAGCTGTAAAATAATTGGAATATTTTATTTTTACTAAACACTTTAAACTGCTTAATTTTAAAGTGAATCAGGTTTTTGGCGAAAAAAGCAATCCCAAACAGGGCCTTAGATTGTAATCGTGACTTAAATTTAAAAAAAGTACTTGTTAGTGTTTTGTGGAGAAGCACCTTTTCACGAAGCATTTTCAAGTACTTTTTCACAAAATAATCGAACTTTTGTTTGAATTCTTAACATGTTTGTGAGTAGAAGTATTATCTTTTGATTATCAAGTGAGTTGAATAATTGATAATTTTTTTAATACAAGTGCTATTTGGGGAGTGGGAAATTAAATCCAAGACCTCAGGTCGGGTGCAAGGGTAATTCTTCGCAATCACTTGAGCTACAAGCTCTAAGCCCCCTTACAATAATCGATAAAATTATTAAAAAACTGGAAATATTGATTATAATTTTTTTAACCACTTAGGTCAAAACCGGTTATCTTAGATTTGGGCGGTATAAAGTCCAACCCGAAATCGAATTCCATGCTAACTGAAATTGAGCCCACGATCATCTAGTAAAGCCGCGTTTCTCTTCCTTCGTTATTCGTTTCATTTGCTTTCCTTTTTTGGGTGGTTGGTTGTGTTGCGTTGCAGAGAGCGAGAGAGAGAGAGATAAAGAGGGAGGAGAGTAAATTAGGGCTTTTTGTGGGAGGATGGAGTTGGTAGCAGAAAAGGAGTCTGACCAGCAGAACAACAATAACAACAGTGAGAAGAACAACAATACTAGTTATGCACAAGCACTTGTAGATTCTCATGATTACAATAACAAGGAATCCGATGAATTTCGTGAACGTCAAGCTCGTGACCTCAAAGCTGGCCTCCATCCCCTCAAGGTTTTCTCTCTTCTCTCTGTTTATATTATATATATTTATTGACCTAGATTTGTTCATCTACCCAAAATTGTGGTATTTCATAGGAGAATTCATGCTTGTAGAGCTGATTTTATTTTGATAAATTTTTAATATGTTAGTTTGCGCTCAAATGATTACTGCTTGAATCAGTTGGTTTGCTGTTGAATTACGTATGTAGGGCTAGAACTAGGAGTCCATTAATTTTGATTTCGTCGTTTTATTCTCATTCATTGTATAATGCGGTGAACACCGGTTTCTTTCATTCTACTTTCAGTATCTCGCTTATCAATTTTGTATTCTTCCATTCTCTGTTGGAAATGCTCTCCTTCTTTGTTTAAGTCCATAGGCTGTCTTTTATCCAATTGATAATTTTTATGGTCCTGTAGCACTCATCTTTTATGTTTCTATGATTAGCACAAATTCGTGTTTTGGTACACTCGTCGAACACTAGGAATGCGAAGTCAGACACCGTATGAGGACAATATAAAGAAAATTGTTGACTTCACTACGGTAAAATCTATTTTATTGTCAGAAAGAGAAAATGTGATTGAGTTTAGTACTTTCATTTTTATTAAGTTTTTGCTTCTTGGATTTAGGTTGAAGCCTTTTGGGTGTGCTATTGTCACCTAGCCCGTCCTGCTACTCTGCCTAGCCCAACAGACTTGCATCTTTTCAAGGATGGAATTCGCCCTCTCTGGGAGGTACATATCTGGAGCCTAACTTTCAATTTGCTCTTTCTTATCACTGGCTGCTTCTCTTGTTTTCCATTAACTCCTCCCTACCGAATGTAGTTTTATTGGAATTGTTTCAAAGATATTAATATTTTTGGACAACAGAATGCCAACTTCTGTGGAATTTGTGGTTTTTCAGGACTCTGCTAATTGCCATGGTGGTAAATGGATAATACGATTCAAAAAGGCTGTGTCGGGCCGTTTTTGGGAGGACCTGGTAAGGAGAAAAACTGAAATTTCTTTGTTGTTATTGTGCAGTTTCCAGGCTACTTTCATACTATCAGTTGATTGTACTATTTCATTTTACCAATGCTTTGCTTTGAAGCAATTATCCTACTGAAGCTTAGTGGCTTTCAATGGGAAATTTGCACATTTTCTAAACATTAGTATTTTCTTAAACTGTTGTCTCTCTCGATTAACTTATGCCTGCAATAAACAGTGATGATGATTATTGACAAATTGTAGTATTCAGCCCTTAGTTCCGGGTGCTACTGGGATTTGTTTGTATTGATACTTTGATGTATACGAAATTTCTAAAGATGTGAGGGATATAGTCACAATAGCCTGCATATATATATATATATATTTTTTTTTTTGACATGAAAGTAATTTTTATAAAAGGGGAAATTTTGGAAAACTCAGATATATAAAGATTTTTGGTGGCAATATAGTTTAATTTTCTACATTGGATTTATGCCTCATGTAGTGCTTTGTTTGGAGAGAGGTTTAATTTTGTCCGAGGAATTCTTGAAATATTGGTGAAAATATAACAATTTTCTTAAAAATATAGATATTTTGAATGAAAATTTGGAGGTGGTAAATGAATAATGAATGCATCAATTCAACATGTAGGCTTTGTATATCCATATACAGATGATATGCAGGGTGATATTAGAGTTCACTGCTGACACATATAACCATGAAAATTGAACATTAGTGTACGAAAATATTATATCTTCTTCTTGTTGAAAACCTTGATGGTATGAGGAAAGTTTAGATGATAAGAAAATCCACACTTAGACAAAGGATGCTGGCTACCATTAGGTTGGAGAGAGAATTAAAGAATTATTCTTCCTCTGACGACAAGAATCATGATCCATAAAGCAGCTTGATTTGTGAAATCTGCATAAAGGAGATTTCCAATTTTTAAGAACAGGAGACCCATCAATTTTTAAGAACAGAAAATCTACGCTCAGCTTAGTGAGTTGTTTTACTATCCACCTGTGGTCTTAACTTATGCTGAGCCCAACAGGATCAAGAAGCTCACTCGGGTCCAAACCAAGGAGCTCTTGGTTTGTAAATCACAGGTGCAACGTTTTGGTGGATATTCATCAAAACTACGGTCCTCTTTTGATAAGATGCTGGGAAATTGTCTATACATCACTTGCCTATTTCTTGGTGGCATATTGCCAAGATGTCAGTGATACAGGGAAGATTATACAATCCTCCCCTGTATAGTTGTTAGCACCCTAAAAAATCTGAAATTTTGAGCATTGCCTTCACCTAGGTATGGTTAGTCAACTTATGATCTACAGAGATTATTTTTTGCTGGTCTCTCTCTCTCTCTCTCTCTCTCTCTCTCTCTCTCCCCACCGTAGTTCAATTATCACAAATCTGAAATTGGACAGCTTTTCTGTTTTCTGTAATGAAGTTGGGTTTGGTTTTAATTTTGCTAATAATCTATGGGTAGGTAACTCAAAATATTCCATAGTTTTCTCTTTACACTGGTACTGTATCTACTTGATATTGTTGAGGAATGAAAATCATTCTCTAATCTGCATGATGCTTTCAATTGTTAGATCAGTTCTGGCAGCTTTATGTGGAGACCCTGTTCTGCAGGATCCCAGGCCTTGTGAACGCGTTTTGCCCTTGTCTGATGACAGCCTGATGCCTTTAGGGTGTAAAAACCATTTGAGGTTTTGGTTTTAGCTCTTGGGCCAAAACCTTAGACTTAAACCCTAAACGAGTGCATTTTGGCATCTTCTTAAAGCAACCATTCTTTGGCCTTGGATGCCATTCAAATATATTGATACGCATACATGGGTTTATACATAGGCCTGGACATGCATTACACAATACATATTGATACACATGCATTTTTATTGGTGTGCATCTATTATGGGGTTTCACTACTAATTTAATGTGGCTTTCTCTAATGTATTTTGATAAGTTAGTTGAGATATTTGCGGTGGGTACCAGGAGTATTTGAGCATACGATCTCCGCTTTAGAGAGGAGAGCTGTGGCTACCAACTAGTCTATATGTCTACCATGACTGTCTACCAAAGTTAGAGCTTGAGGCTGATTAGAGCTTGAGTCTGAATTTAGTATTTCTTACTCTTGCTTATGTTTGCAGGTTCTTGCCTTGGTGGGTGACCAACTTGATTATGGAGAGAACATATGTGGTGCGGTACTAAGCATTAGATTCAATGAGGACATTTTGAGTGTCTGGAATCGCAATGCTTCTGATCATCAGGTTGGTAATTTATGACTAATTGCTACTTCTGTTGATACTCTCTCTCTCTCTCTCTCTCTCTCTCTCTCTCTCTCTCTCATGTGCGCGTGTAGTGTAATATCTTGACCTTGCTTTTCTTCACCAGGCTGTAATGGCTTTAAGAGATGCAATCAAGAGGAACTTGAAGCTTCCACACAGCTATCTCATGGAATACAAGCCACATGATGCTTCACTGCGTGACAATTCATCATACAGAAACACATGGTTGAGGGGTTAGATATTTGCTGTTTCTTTCGATGCCACCAGATAAGTAGTAGTTTCAGAAGAATTTCGTGAAGGTGACTGATACACAATTCATGATCAAAATCAGTAAATCTTGCATGATGAAAAAGAGATGTGCAAAGTCTTAGAGACTTCATAATTGGTGGCAATCTGTTAGGTTGAACTGTAACCGAGTAATGTCTGTACTAAAGTTACTTTTGGATTATCAAACAGATTACGGATTCTATATGCTTTTTCTTCATCCTTCCAATTTGCTGTTGTGCATCTGTCACCTTCACAAAAGGATATAACTTATTACGTTTAATTACAAATGAAACTGAAGACATGGCGTTTGCTAAAGAAACCCCAGACCAAAACAAAACAACTGCTCAACAAGTTGCAGTTTTTGGTTTTTTTTGAAGTAAAAGTTTATGGAAATAAATAAAATGAAGAGTGGAAGGGTATTTTTTGGTCAAAAGTTTGGAGGTATTTTCTTGTTATTTAGTGGAAATGGTACATAACTGATTCAAATGCGAGTTTTTTCCGATTCAAACGTATGGGTTTTCTAATTTGTAATATGTTGTTGTAATTTTGCTCAAAACCTCTTGCTTTAAATGGCCTTTTTCGTTTTAAATTTATGTTCTACTAGTCTCTTCGCACACGCCTCGCCCACGAGAGAGGCTTTTTTTTTCTAAAAAAAAAAAAAATTTATTTTAGAATTAAAAAGTTAATAGGTAGTTGTGTTCCATAAAATTAAGATCCATTATTTGATTTTTCTTTTCATTTTAATTTTTTTAAATATGAAAAAGTATGAATTTACCATATTATTCTCATTTAATTAATAATTCCAATTCTTAATGTTTACATTAACCAATGACATTTTCTGGTATTTTGAATGTTTCACAATTCTCTACTTTTTGCTTTATATGTATAGATTTGTGGGTGAGTATAATAGAGCATTTAAAATACAAGAAGCATGGTACCTCTAGTTTGTTGATGATCATCTACCACAAAACTCATTAGTTTGATAAATGCACAATTTGGACACATAATATGTCGTTTCGAGGTACAAAATTGTTCTAATTTTATTAAAAACCTTCGGGAAGTTTTCTCATTTCAAGTGGACACCAGATTGTGCTTTAGGTGATCTTAAGCAGGAGAAATACAACTTTCTAGTTGAATAAAATCTTCAAGTACGATGCCTAGAGGCACAACAACAATGGATATTGTGAATAATCTGATGTTGATCTTTTTGAGAGTTACTCCATCCTAGAACTAATGACGACTAGCCAAGAAGGAAATTAATATGATGATACACAATAATAATAATAATAGTAATATTTTACAAATACAGTTATAATAAAAACCATTTCTTGGACCATGTTTATAAGTTTACATGTGAAAAGCCCTATTTTATAACAAAGATCCGTCATGTATTAAACCCACACTTGTGAATACAAAGATCCGTCATTTTTCTCATCTTCAAACTTCACCTTAGGGTTGTACTTCATTCACTCAACATTTCTCACTGTTCTTTCTATGTTACTTGGTGGCAACATCGATGAATTGCCCTCATCCTCCATAATTTATAGCTATGGTGTGTTGATTACACCTACTGTTCCCTCACACACAAAAATTTCAGAGTGTACCAAAGAAGCTAAAAGCAATAGAGATTGGTACTCTTTGCAGTTGTCATATATAAATTTGCATCCAGTCTTTTTTTTTGAGAAATTCTAGGATTGCATTCATAATTCAGCCAAAAAAGGCATTAGCTACAAAGGACCATTACAATAACAGAGCGGTCTAATATCAAAATTAAGATAATCTGGTGCGCATCCACTAACGATCACGCAAGATCAAAAAAACTATGACATAGGCATTCCAACTGGATTGCAAACTCAGAATAATCAAAAAGAGATAAAGCTTGAAAGAACCAAGTTATAACAATATAAATAAAACTCTCACAAAGGAGAGATGAAAAGCTCTCACAAAGAAGAGGTGAAAACTACACAAAGAACCCAAAGACTCTTTGTGACTTATTCCGAACATGAAGAAACTGCAAAAAAGATGGTGGTGGAGATCCGACGTCAAAATGCGGATGGAGATCTGACTCCGAGACGCAGCCTCCTATGATGGTTGGAGGAAAATCATAACAAACCGAAGACAAATAGACAAAATTTGCATCCAGTCTAAGTGTAGATGGCACTTAAGTCTCACCTATGTGTATTCGGTCAATTGTGACCCTGTAGTTTCATAATTGTAGCAATTTAGGGACAACGCACGAATTTCATCAATTTCTTTCATGGCATTAGGGGTATTTTTGTCCATTTCTAGTTTAAAAATATTAGAAACTTAAAATTAATTTTTTTAAAAAAAAAATCCCAAACAAGAAACATACAATTGATTTTGTTATTGAAATGAAATTCCCAAGTTACCAAAGTAGCAAATAACAATAAAAGCATTCCCAATCTAGCTCGAAATTCATTAGTTAACAAAACCTAATGTCAAAATATCGCTCAAGCATATCATCTTAGAGTTTTCCTTCAATTGACTGAAATACCCCTGACACCGTGAAAGAAATTGACGGAATTTCGTGAGTTGTCCTTGAATTGCTATAGTTATGAAACTATAAAGGCATAGTTGACCAAATTGAAACTAAAGGGACGAAAAGTGAAAAAGAGGTAAACCACCTGAGTGAGGATCGGTTCAGAACGGTAGAGGGCTCTTCTGTTAACCAAACCAAAGAGTTCGGTAGACCAATTTCTCTTCCGTTAACCAACCATTAGGACCTTTAACCGTTCGGATCGGTTAACCTAACATTATATTCGGTTGATTCGGTAGGCCGGTAGTACCGTAATAAAAAAATACTAATAAAAATACAATTTATAATCATTTAACATAACATAAGTTCTTGAACAAATACAACAAATTATCCTTCTAAAATATAAAAATTCAATAGTCTAATTCATCCAAGAACGAAATGAAAGAACTTAATTCATCCAAGAACGAAATGAAAGAACTTAGTTTTAAAGTTACAACCAAACATGAAAATTACATAATAAAATAGCAAATAATATTACAAACCAAAAAGAAATTAGTTTAAAGGTTTCAAAGAACCAAAAACTGTAGCTATGATAAAATAATAAGTTGATAACTTTCAAAGAACAAAAAAGAAATTAGTTTAGGTTATGTTGTTCCGTGTTCTAGTGTTTCGCAACATATGATTACTTTCAACTCCATCACTAGTAAATTGACATGTGTATATTAGTAGTTAAAGAATAAAATAATTATAAATGCCGGATTGGTACGGATTTCCTTCATGTTAGGGATATTGTTACCCGTTAATCAAACTAAATGTTTTAGTACATATTGGATCGGAATAATTAAAATTAAAAAATAAATATTTAACCAAACCAAACTAAATTGTCGATACGGTACAGTCGGTACATGGATAATTTGGATGAGATGTCCACCCCTAATATGGACCAAAAGTGACTTTTAGCCAAAAATTTATACTACAAAAAAAGAAAAAAGAAAACAAGAGCATTGGATATCTCTGCGAGAAGCAAGAGAGATTGGTACTCTTTGTAGTCTCAACTCTTGTACATATATCTCAAAACTTAACCTCAAGATCTCAATCCCTTTACTTGTGCTATTACATGTTTCAAACACCTTGAATATCACTTCATATCAATACAAAATCTCTACTGAAATTCCTCTCATCTGAACTTCCAATTGCCAAATTCTACACACAATTATAACCCAAACTTGAAGCCCACACTATGTTCCTTTCCAATTGCTGGTAATGTCTTCCTCGAAACTCCCACTTCTCTCATTCCTTTACAACGCAAGGGATTAATATGAGTTAGGGTACTTTGTTGATTGTTATGTGAATATGTAATTGCACCATGCTAAGTACCCTCCTCTGGTTATTGTACCCACATGTGGCGTTGGATTATCCGGTGTGTGATAAATCAGTTTGCGTGTGTAGGACTTTGTGGTTGGGTTTGGCCACACGTGGCATTGGATTTTTCAGCGTGTGTGACAGTGGTAGTCCCCCGGTTGGACAGCTCATCCCTAGACGCAGGGTAGAAAGTTGAAACCCTACATGCTAGTCAAACAATCCCCGTGTTGGATTGTTTACCCCGGTACTCGTGTTGGTGTGATACTATATATAATATATATATATATATTATATTATAATAATCGTATACTTACGGAATTTGGGGTGTATATCTATATAGTTACGAGATTTTTGGTGGTTTCTACGTATATAACTATAAATATGTTTACATATATACACATACGTTTAACTATTTTAAATGTAATAACCCAAACTTTAATTAATATTTAATTAGTAATTTATTATGAGGAAAATACAATTTTGCCCTTGGAATAATTTATTAAAGAAAAGTTGACTTTTTGACCAAGAAGGAATTTGACACTTCCACACACACCGTTGCGTAGAGCATGACGAAACGAGTTCGTAGACACGAAGTGGGCTTGAATCGGAGCTTTAACGAAGAAAAGACGGTTAAAATACTCTGAGGGGCAAAACGGTAATTTGAAAAATCAGATTTTAAAAACCTCATTCTCTCTCTTCTCCCTCAGTCTCTCTTCCCTCCCTCTCCCAACATCCTCCCTTCTGTCGCTCTCCAAACCCCCATAACTTCCATCACCGACCACCCCAAGCCGTAAGACCGGAGCCAAAACGACCGGCCAAGCTTCGCCGTCAGCCTCAGCCCACCTCGACGCCAGCTGCCGCCGTGATCCCGTCGGAAAACGTCCAAAACCCAGCCAGTTTTGAGAAAATTTCCAAGTTTTCGAGCTCTCTCCTCCGGCCGCCAAATCAGTCGAGTAAGGTATGAATCTTTACCTATTTTTCATGACTTAGCTGCTGGTTGGGTAGGGGTGGAACGATTTTTAGCCTAGATAGATCAAATCATGATCCAAAGTTCCAGCGATTTTGAGTTTGAAATTCCGGCCACTTCCGGCCAGATTTTGGGGTAAGTCTAAGAACAAAAGTGGTTCCAAATAGGGTGTTTTACCTAGGATAGGAGTTTGGGCCAGCGGTTTGGAGATTTTTCGCCCGCCAGAAATTTATCAAGCCACCCACGCGCTGCCAGCGCGTGGGCAACTTAGTGGAGCTCACTTTCAATCCTAGAATGATCCTCGTGTTATCACGAGCGCGTAGGAATTCGCGGATCTTAATTTGGATACCGTTTGAGCCTCGAACGGATTTTTACATATTGTGCGATTTCCGGGTTCAATACTATTGAGCTGTTGGATTGTAATCATTTTCAGATATGTTAATTTAGACCATTCCTGGATTGTTTAGGATTCGACGGATTGTGAATCGGAGTTCTGAATACTCCGAAATCGAGAACCCTAGGGCTAGGGTTTAGAAATCATGCGATTGTACGATTGTGATCAATTCGACCGTCCGATCGAGAACAAACCCTCGGGACATGTGTCCTAGGTATATTGGAACTTCTAGAGGCTTCCGGATCATAATTGCGAGGTCATGGACCCGCGGGGTCCCGGCTTGACTTTTTGGGACTTTAGCGTTTTTTGAGTCCCAAGATACTACTAAACTATTCCAAGTGGAAGGAAAGCTTTTACAGGCATAGGAACAACTTTAATCTGACGCACGTACTTCTAGGAGCCGGGGGTCAGGGTTTTTAAAGTAATACCATATTGCGTATTGTATTAATAGAATATTATGGTCATTGAATCAGGCACCCGGGCACCAGTTGACCCGCAGGAGGGACCTTCAAGAGGTCCAGCAAGCACGGACCATCAGTGAGTGGACTCTTTGTTTTATAAATGAATTTAAGCAGTTCAGTTACATTATTTGATCGTGAAATAAGTTTTACTCAAAGATTAGTGTTTTATAAGCTGTTATATGCTTTTAAATATTTTGTTTTGCATGCTGCGGAGTGAAACATCCTTTAAAGGATATAGGAAAAGAAATTCTAGCTAATTATCAGATAAATGGCAGCAGGGTTTTAGAGTTTACAGAAATTCAGATATTCAACATATTTTCTTCAGAAACTTTATATTTTCCAGAACCACCTTAGGTACCCAGATATACAGATGTTGCCTTTGGTAAATAAGTTGCCTTTAGATCAAATGTTGCCTTCGGATTTTATTAGTTGCCTTCGGTTTAGTCAGCATGCTTGATAGTTGCCCCACGAGTTCTATGGTACCCGAACTCGTGTGGAGCGAGTAATGCGGATTAGGCTGACTACGGTCCCCTGAATCCTGCGAGTTGCGGCTCGGACTGACCTTGTGTCACTGAGACCTGCGAGTACGTGTCACCCATGGTGATGCGAGGAATTGATGGATAGTAGGAATTGACGGAAATAAGGGGTACACCTAGGTGGTAGTTTTAAATTGTTTTCAATGCTTTAAGAAATTAATGTTGACCATGAGTATGATTGGCATTTATATGTATAATTATATGAGTGCATTGATTTCAGTACAAATATAATAAAGAGAATAATTTAGTTTGTATAACTGTTTTTACAGTGGGGTTAGTATGTTCTTATGTATTTTTCTAAACTTGTTTTTGGGTCCACTCACCCTTTCAATGTTTTGCGCCCCCAGGCAGTAGGCGTGCACAGTGATCCACCACCGGGCCGTTTTCCACCTTCCGCGCTTTTCTTTCTGATGTAGGACTTTTGTTTTGTAAAAGAATTGACTCCTTTGTAAATTCTTAGTAGTCGCTCTGATATTTTGCCCTAGAATTAGAATTTAACTGTTGGAATGTATATATACGTATGCTGGCAGTTGGTTGTATATATATATACTTGTTTGGCAGGTGTAAATGTTTTGGTATTGATCCAATTACAAGGGAGACTCTGCCGATTTTTCGGTAGGAGTCAATCTTGTTATTTTATCGTGCTTTGTAGGGAAGGGCAATTAGGTCATTCGTGCCCGACATCCGCAAAGTGTCGGACATGCACATGGTCCGGCTCGGATTCTAAAGCGGAATTTGGGTCGGATCTTGTCATTAAAGCTATCTTTACATATATCGTTTTATAAGCTTATGTTTCGAGAACGGGTTTGGTTGGAGTCAAATGGTTTGACTTGGATGTTATTGTATTATATTGGGGATGTGAGTGTACTTGGATTTCCTATTGATTACGTATGAATAGTTCCAATTGCATATATTTAGCATTGTTTTCCAAATGGTGGGGTTAGTATGTTATTTTCAAATATAACCAAACTTTGTTTTTGTCCACTCACACGTTTTATGTTTTGTAGCCCTCAAGCAGTAGCTAGACTTGAACTGAGTGGTCGAGCCGAGACTTGCTCTACCGAGCCCCGAACTTCTGTAGGGCCACGTTTAATTGTTTTTATTTCCGTTCAACTTTACTTACGTTTATAAATTCAATTTCCTTAGATATGCTCTGTAAATTGTGTGTTACTACGTTGTGCACGCTGCTGGATGGGATTTATAAATGTGTTTTGACAGGTTTAAAATTTTTGGGAAATCTCCATTTTTCAAGGGAGATTGCTGAAATTTTGGCAGAAAGTCTCAACCCTCTTTTCCTTTGATTTGGAGAAGAGGTTTTGGTTAGTAAGTGGGCCTGGCATCAATTTGATGTCAGACATATCACTGGATCTGTCACAGATTCCGAGGAATTCGGGGTGGGTCCTGCCAATATATTCTATTATTGGTACAAAAGTTTGACTTTTAGCAACTCCATGATGAACGCATTGGATTAAAAAAATTGTTCATGTATGGATTTTCTAAACAAATAAATGTATCGAATTATAATGGAAAATAAATTGGCATAATAAGATTGTGATTTTATTCCTTATATAATTAGTGGCTTAAAATTATTGAAGCAATATAGCTTAATTTTTCACAAATATATGTGTACATAAGTATAAATCCAATAAATTGTGTATTCATGAAAGGATTTTTTTTAAGAGATTAATTTGTTAAACAAAACAGTTATTAAATTGGCATGTTATGTTTCATGCCATAAATTGTAACATCCCTGACCCATTTAATCGATTTAATCCAATTTAATTATTTTGTGAAATTACAATTTTGCCCTTGGAAGTAGGGGTACTTTGGTCACTTTTAAATCCAGAAGGATTTTGGGGAAATGAATGGCACCATTACGTAGAGCTTGCTCTCCCGAGTTTGTAGACACATAGAGGGCCCAAATCAGAGTTTTAATAAAGAAGTTGTGGTCAACGAAAGTGCAGTGGCACAACCGTAAATTTTAAAGTTGGATTTTAAAAACTAACCAGATCTCTCTCTCCCCCATGTATTTTCTCTCTCCACGTGCGCGTCTGTCTCCTTTGTGCGACAATCGATTATTCAAAAGGTGTTTTCTCCTCCTTCCAGCGACCAAATCCGAGCCACCTTCGAAACCCAAAGATTTTGGACTGAAACCGAGCCCAAACCCACGTTTGGTCGTATGCAGTGTTTGTGCGATTTTCGTCTTATGTGTTGGGTTTGGGTTAATTTTGAGGTTTTGGAGATTGATTTCTAATCCCTAATTATGCCGATGGTTTCGGCTTCATTCTGACTAGTTTCGGTTAGTTTTTGGCCATAGTCTAATAATAAAAATCACTCTCCTTGTTAGTCTGAACACAATTGGTACAGGTATTGTAGGGTGTTTCGAGAATTTTTCGTCGTTGGAATTTTCTCAAGACACCCAATATGCGATAGCCCATTATGTTCTAAAATGTTCCCCTTATCGTCCTGAGCACGACAGTATGCTCAGATTCTAATTTGGTTATCGTATGACAGTTGAACAGATTTACGCCTATTTGGCGATATGTGAGTTCAATATGTTCGGACCATTGGATCGGCTCCAATTCCAAGTATGTTGTTCTATGTACCTCTAGGATCATGTAGGAACTCATAGATCTAGAATCGGAGTCTTGGATACTTCGAATCATTGATTCTAGGGTTGGGCAAAGCGATCGTTGTCTGATTGTGCGATTGGCTTACATCTGACAGCTCGATCGAGACCAAACTTACAAGACTTGTATAGTGGACATCGTTGATTGCGTAAGAACTTTTGGATCAGAAATCGGAGGTCGTGGGCTCCTTGGGCCTGGCTGATCAAAATGGGAAGTTTGACTCCTCAGTTGACCGTGAGCCTTCTGAGGTAGTTTCACCTTTCAAAAAGTACTATAATGACCTTATACACCTTTTTAAAGGTTGCGCACACCATGAGACCCGAGAACTTGAGTGTTGAGTTAGAATTCGTTGTTGGGTACGCTTATTAATTAGATCCACATATGCTTTCAAGTGAGGTACCCATACTTCGCGTACTCCAGAGGGAGATCCCTCTCAGGGTGAGCTTTGTGTTTGTTTTATTGATCGTTTTTATTGTGGATGAAATGTCATGCGTATGTATGTTTGATTATCTTGACTATTGGGATTATGAACTCTTATTGTAGTTTTAATTGTGGTGATTGGATGTTATATTAATATTTGAAGTTGATGCAATATTTGGAGTCATGGGATAATTGATTGGTTGTGAAAGCAAATCTTGGGACTTGGCTATGATTATTAGGAAGTGAGTGGACTTTGCTTTTAAATGATCATTACTTTTAAAGATGGATTGTCTTGCATTTGCATAAATTTGATTATTTTGACTATTGAGATTATGAAATTATATTGTCTTTTAATATTGGAATATTAAGAATTTGGATTTTGGTTTCGGTTGTGAGTTTTTGGGAAATTGAAGGGAGGGTATATTATATTATATTATATATATTATATATATATATATATATGGGTTATGAATGTGGAATTCAGATTTTGGCTATGGATTACATGCCATTATATGTACCTCCCCTTGGATACTAGTTACTTCACCCACATGTGGCGTTGGATTTTCTGGCGTGTAAGCACACTTGATTATTGATTTCTGTTACTTTACCTACACGTGGTGTTGGAGGATCGGCTAAGGATTGGTTCAAGTCCTTGAACCCGAACTCCATCAGCTTAAACAGAGTTTCGTCAATCAATTTCTATATGCTTCAAAGAAGAGGTATCCACCCAACTACCTGCTTCACATCAAGCAAGGCCATAACGAAAAGTTACAAGACTACGTTAACCGTTTCAATAGAGAAGTAATTAGCATCCCAACTTGTTCCAAGGATATGATCTATACTACCCTTCTAGCTGGGTTTCAAAGGGGACCTTTCCTTTTTCATGTCAAAAAATTCCCACCTAAGAGTTATGAAGACTTAGTGTATGAGGCATATCGTCATGCCATTGCTGAGGTGATGACGTATGACACACCAGAAGGGAAAGATCCATCATGGTCTAATGTAGGGGATAAACGAAGAGAATGGCGAAATGATGTGTGTGATTAGGTTAGATGACAAGAAAAGGAGATTTGAGACTCCTAGGCTTGGTGAGAGAGACAACTATACCACACTGAACACTAATCATGAGGAGGTTTTCCTACATATCCAAGTTGAGCTGCCAAAATACAACGAACTAATGTTTTGAACTCCAAGATGAGATTGAAGCACTAATTAAGCAAGGTCATCTTAACCGGTTTGTGGCAGAAAAGAAACAAGTAAACCAACATGATAACACATCCAACGAGCAACCTCGAGTTAAAAAAGATATCAATGTTATTTCAGGCGAGGCAACCCTAGCTGGGGACTCCAACAAGGCACAGAAGGAGTATGTACGACGTACTCAAGTGGCGCAGGCTATCGTACACTGAAGTCACCCAATGCCGTACATGTTGACACCTTTAGCCATGATGAGGAAAGATGTGTAATTCATCCACATGATGACCTATTCATAATCCAAGCTGAAATTGCCAATTGTTCTGTGAAAAATGTCTTCATTGACACAGGCTACTTGGTCAATATCATATTTACGCTAAATTTCGAGTAGATGGAGATATCGCGAAAAGGACTTGAGCCTGCGGCCACTCCCTTGCTCGGATTCACTGGAGACATCATTCACTCCATTGGAAGCATCACACTGCCTCTGTCACTTGGAACGACACCTCAACAAACAACGGTATACATTACATTCCTAATAGTCGAATCTTCATTGGCTTATAATGTTATTTTAGCTCGACTAGCCCTATGTTCTATCCAAGCCCTTATTGCTAGCCACATGCCCTTGATGAAGTTCCCAATCAAAGCTAGTGTGGGATATGTGAGAGGTGGGCAACAAAAAGCTAGGAAGTACTATGTCGTGGTGGCTAAGCAGAAAGGCAAAGAAAGGCTAAGGATGTATGTCATTGAACGAGATAGAACAGACTTTAGTATTAAGCTCAACCAAATGAAGCTTAATCTGGACTTGCTAGATGAATGGCGTGATCAAGCTTAGTTGTGTAGCACTTCACATCAACATCATGTTGCTCGCTATTACAAGTCCCAAGTCAAACATCGAGCTTTTCAAGTTGGCGACCATGTACTTCGTAAGGTCATGCTTCCTACTTGCAATTCTTCATATGTAAGCGTGGGACCAACTTGGGAAGAGCCTTATCGTGTCATCGACATCATGCTTCCAGACACTTATCTTCAAAAGGATCTGAAGGGAAAAAATTTGTCTCACCCTTGGAATGATGGGCATTTTAAAAAGTATTACTAGTGACTTCGTCATCCTCTACATGCTATTTGAGTTAGGTTTACAATTTGAGACTTAGGCATTTGTTTTGATTTTCTAGTTGGTGTAGGACTATCTTTTTATGATAGTTCATGAGGTAGTTTTTTCGACTTAGTCAGCGAGCATTTGAGCTATGCACTTTGTTTCAACTTTTTGATAGTGAATTGAATTTGGATTTTTCTAATGTATTGCCTCTTCAAGCCCTAACAAGGGGACTTAAAGCGCCAAGTTCAAGTTGGGGACCAATCCAGCTTCATAGATATGCCAAGCTCATATGGACAAAAGGTCTACGCTCAATTTATATCGAGCTCTGGTGGAAGCAAGGTCCAAACTCAATTTTTGGCGAGCTTTGATAGACGAAAGGTCCAAGCTCTATTTACATTGAGCTCTAATGGACAAAAGGTCCCAACTCAATTAAGGCTGAGCTCTGATGGACGAAATGTTCAAGCTTCATTTTTATTGAGCCCGATTGGAAGAAAGGGCTCGGCTTAATTATAATATAGCTCTGATAGGTGAAAGGTCAAAGCTTAACCTTTTCCAACTTCATGCTCAGGTTGGTGAAGAACACACCTCGGCATGCCAAGCTTATGCTCAAGTCGGCGAGGGAACCACATGAGCAACCTCAAATTGCCAAGCTTAGACTCTGGTTGGCAGAAGTCCTTGTCGAGCATAGGCCTAGGTTGGCAAAAGAACCAACCCCAAATTGCCAAGCTCAGCCTCATGTTGGTGGAGATAAGACCTCACGATGTGCTGAGCTTAGCCTCAGGTTGACAAAGGTCAGACTTTGAGGGTTGATCAATGCATAATTGTATATCAATTTGTAGCACTCTAGCTTATTGTTTGGTTATATTTTTTTAATTAAAACTTGTGCTTTTAATCTATTTTGTGTCTATCATTTAGTTCATTATTGAGCTCTAGATACCATTGTAGGCATTTGATACAAAATGATGCAGAAAAATGTGCAAAACTGATCATCGAGCTATCAACCTTATTTTTGATGTACCATCTTCATGAGATGTTAGATCGAGGCTCACGATATATGGTTGGAAAGCCGACATTCTAGGCTTCAATTTATAGTGCTCGAAAGGCTCATTTGAAGATGTTATGCTCAAGTTGATAGCCCACAAAGTTTCTTGGTCATGCTGGGATAAGCATGAGCTCTTGTTGCTGGTGACAAAGTTAGGTCTGCTAATTTATTCAAATGGAGCATTAATGAGCAGACATAATGAAAAGGACAGCAAGAGATCACATTCAATTCAATCCATGCATGTTAAGGGCTGAATAGAATGAGAGAAATATGAGCTTAAAGACAAACCCAATTTGGGCTACACTCCCTTGTCAGCCCGGTTTCGTAGGTCACATTTTAGGCCTTATTTCATCAACGTAGACAACTCATATGAGGAGACATTCTTGATAGAAGTTGTTCCAATGAGTATCTATTATAGCATATCCAAATTTCAGCCCCATGGGATAATTCTGGGGTCCTCAGCAATTCAAATACCCAACCAAGTTCACAAAACGTCCTAGTTGGCTACTATCACATTTAATGTGGCCACATCCCTATAGCCATGTGCTACACATAAGAGCAGCCACGTATGGGAGAAAAATTAGCTTGGGAACTCAGAAAGGGGAATAAAAGTCAAGCTTACTATGAGGAGACCAAGAAGAATAGTCCACCAAAAGCATTTATTGGGCAGCTGGAGTAGTTGGCACTTAATGAGGTAGTTGGGCAGCAGCTAAGAAGGCTGTTCCACACCAACCAAGGGGTGAACGAATTTGGCACTCTATAAATAGAAAGCTACACACATTCATTCATTTATCTTCCATTCACACCCTCCACACATTCATATGCCATATTATAAAGTGAAATTCGTTGATACCAAGTAGGAGAAGAGGAGAAACCACCAGAAACACAGAAATACCATATACACTACTCTTCATCTCTGGCTGCAAGCACACAGGTTAGAAGCTGTGAGGAGCTCTTCAACATCATAATTCGTTTTCAAGGGTTTTTCTTATACCCTTCATGTTTATTATGATTCAAATGTTGTTGCTTCCATTAATGGGGTGTTACTAATTACCATAGCTAGAGTTTCAATGTAGCATGAGAAGAGA
Source organism: Prunus dulcis (assembly GCF_902201215.1). Lineage (NCBI taxonomy): Eukaryota > Viridiplantae > Streptophyta > Magnoliopsida > Rosales > Rosaceae > Prunus > Prunus dulcis. Next base: position 808,795 of record NC_047656.1, on the reverse strand, counting down.
GTTTCATGTTTTCAAGTTAATTTTACTTTTGTTGATTAGTTCTAGTTTTTGGTCTCACTCACTTGTTCTTAGTTGAATCTTTATGCATGTTTAAATAGTTGGCCATTATTGACACTTGCATGTTGGTTATATAGTTCAAGTTTTCATAAACACCATATTTAGGACAAACACCATGTTTAAATGTTTACTTGGTTCCTTATTGTTCTTCTCTAAGCTTAATGGATTCATAGTTTAGGCTAAACACCATAGCTAAATTATGTATTCTAAATACTTGATTAAAACCAAACACCATATCGATAATCATATTTAAGAAAGAACGAACTCCAGAAACTGAATTGATCAACTTTGATGTTTGTTAACTTGCAACATGGAATTGGATTGTTATGGTGAAGTTGAACCCCTAGTGCTTGTTATCATTGTCTCTAAACTCTTCTAAACATTCACTTGCTGGTCAATTTATTATTTTGCATTCCTTTTACTAGTTTTCACTCCAAACAAACAAAACTCAACCTCATTGTGAGTTTAAGTAGTAGTAAGTGTCTGTAATTCATTCAGTAGTGGTAAGTCTAAGTAGTAGCAAGTGTCTTTCATTCAAATCTCTGTGGAACGACTTAGTTCTTGCATTCCTATACTATAATTGGTTCGTGCACTTGAGAAAAAAAAATAGAGTAAAATAAATCTAACAAGAAACTTGTGCTTTTAATCTATTTTGTGTTTGTCATTCGGTTCATTGAGTTCTAAATACCATTGGAGGCATTTGATACAAAATGATGCAGAAAAACGTGCAAAACTGATCACTGGGCCAGCAACCTTGTTTTGGACGTACCATCTTCATGAGATGCTAGATTGAGGCTCACGGCATATGGTTGGAAAGCTAAAATTATGGGCTTCAATTTATAGTGCTCGAAAGGCTCATTTGGAGATTTTATGCCCAAAGCCCACGAAGTTGCTTGGTCATGCTGGAGACAAAGTTAGGTCTACTAATTTATTGTTTACAACTCAAGTGGAGCATTAATGAGTAGACATAATGAAGAGGGCAGTAAGAGATCACATTCAATGCAATCCATATGAGCTTAAAGACAAATCTAATTTGGGCTACACTCTCTTGTTAGCCCATTTTTGTAGGTCACATTACAACCTTCTTTCAGCAACCTAGACAGCTCGGATGAGAAGATATTCTTGATAGAAGTTGTTCCAATGGGTATCTATTATAGCATATCCAAATTTTCACCCTATTGGAGATATTTGGAGTCCTCAGCACGTCAAATATCCAACCAAGTTCACAGAACGTCTTGGTTGGCTTCTATCACATTTAATGTGGCCACATCCCTGTAGTCATGTGCTACACATAAGAGCAGCCACATATGGGAGACAAATAAGTTTGGGAACTTAGAAAGGAGAACAAAAGTCATGCTTACCATTTGGAGAACAAGAAGAAGAGTCCACCAAAGCATTTATGGGGCAGTTGGAGCCGTTGGCAATTAATGAGGCAGTTGGGCAGCTGCTGAGATGGCTGTTTTACACTAACCAAGAGGAGAACGAATTTCACTCTATAGGAGATAAATGAATGAATGTTTGTAGCTCTCTATTTATAGAGTGCCAAATTCGTTCTCCCTTTGGTTGTTGTAGAACATCTCTCTCAACTACTGCCCAACTGCCTTATTAAGTGCCAACTACTCCAGCTGCCCAATAAATGCTTTTGATGGACTATTCTTCTTGGTATTCTCATGGTAAGCTTGACTTTTGTTTCCCTTTCGAAGTTCCCAAGCTAATTTGTCTCCCATATGTGGCTGCTTTTATGTGTAGCACATGGCTATAGGGATGTGGCAACATTAAATGTGATAGCAGCCAACTAGGACTTTCTGTGAACTTGGTTGAGTGTTTGACGTGCTGAGGACTCTAGATGTATCTGATGGGGATGAAATTTGAATATGCTATAATAGACACTCATTGGAACAAGTTCTATCAAGAATGTCTTCTCATCCGAGCTGTCTAGGTTGCTGAAATAAGGCATGCAATGTGACCTACGAAACTGGGCTGATAAGGGAGTGTAGCCCAAATTGAGTTTGTCTTTAAGCTCATATTCCTCTCATCCCAATCAGCCCTTAACATGCACGGATTGTATTATATGTGATCCCTTGCTATCTTCTTCATTATGAATGCTCATTAATGCTCCACTTGAGCTGTAAACAATAAATTAGCAGACCTAACTTTGTCCCCAGCAACAAGAGCTCATGCTTATCCCAACATGACCAAGAAACTTCGTGGGCTTTCAACTTGGGCATTAAATCTCCAAATGCGACTTTCGAGCACTAACACTTGAAGCCCAAAATTTCAGCTTTCCAACCATATGTTGTGAGCCTCGATCTAACATCTCATGAAGATGGTATGTACAAAACAGGGTTGCTAGCCCAGTGATCAGTTTTGCACATTTTCTGCATCATTTTGTATCAAATGCCTCCAATGATATCTAGAGCTCAATGAACTAAATGATGAACACAAAATAGATTAAAAGCACCAGTTTCTTGTTAGATTGATTTTACTCTATCTGTTTCTCGCTAGAGCACGGACCAATTATAGTATAGGAATGCAAGAACGAGGTTGTTCCACAGAGATTTGAAAGAAAGACACTTACTACTACTACTTAGACTCACTGAAATGTCCAACACACTGGTGTCACCCACTGAAGCTCTTTTCTTTACAGGTTCTGGAGGACGACTTTGTTAGTCACACTGACTAGTTCGAAAGAAGTGCCCAACCTCGATCTCGAAAAGGTCATCTTATGTTGAACCAATTTTAGGCGTCAACACCATTAATATTATTTAGAAGAATCAGTATATCCCTCAATATAAGGGTTTTTATATAACTAGGGAGGAATTTAAATATATTAAATACATTATTAATTTTGTTTAATTGTCGAGTTGACGAAAAGAGACTAATTTCCAAAGACCTCCCAAAGCTTCTCATAGACATGAAGCTCATAATGGGTATGATTTGTGGTGGAGTTAGGCAACGGTATTCCATCCTTCGCCAAAATGACATTTAAAATATACGTATTAGGTAGAATAATTCAGAGTGATTTATTCTTCTCTCTAGAAGGGTATTTATATATGTATAAGTATACAACAAAAAGAAAAGTAATTACAATCTCATCTAATACGGGATTACAATTCCTAATTTAAATCAATTACATGATTCATGTCAACACTCCCCTCGAGGTGGCGCATATACATCTTCAATGCCCAACTTGACAAGTGAATCATGGAATGCTTGACTAGATACGGCGTTTGTCAGAATATCAACCAGTTGATTTGTAGTCTTCATATGCGGAATCTGCATAATATTATTTTCCAATTTCTCATACACAAAATTACGATCGATCTTTACATACTTAGTACGATCATGTTGCACTGGATTCTCTGCAATTTTGATCATTGACTGATTATCACAATAAAGCTGCATAGCCCCTTTAGATCCGAAACACAGTTATTCCATAAGTCTTTTCAACCACAATAATTCACATATGCATTTAACCATAGCTTTATACTTTGCTTCTGCACTAGACAGAGCAACCACCTTTTGTTTCTTACTACGCCATGTAACCAAATTTCCTCCTACAAAGGTAAAATATCCACAAGTGGATATTTGTTTGAAACATTTGCCACCCCAATAAGAATCTGTATACCTTGTATTTACATTTTTTTTATTTGGAGTCTGTTGAAGACTAAGTAAAATTCCCCAATAATCTTTTAACCATTTAATGGTTTATGGATTAACTTTCTTTATGCAAGCGTGCCATTGTTAGCATGTAATACCCTAACAGATTTAAGTGACTTTATATACTTGCGCCCCAAGGAATAATGGACTTTGAACAAACAATTGTGATTTTGGGTAGGAAAACCTCCGAAGAGAGTTCTTTCCTATGCCTTAGGCTGGTGAGGACTTCACAATTTATCGAGAAAAAAATGATAAGTAAAGCAAAATACACGAATTTATGGATAACATAACAAACAAATCCAAGCAAAATTGCCTGAAGCACAAAGAATCGGATGAATCTCTAAATCTAATAAATTCTTAGAGATGTTGAATTTTGACCTCTGCTTGGAAACATAGTTGCAACGATGATTTATGATCTGGGTGGACTGGATTGAATGTTTATGTACTGGAATTTCACGTTAGCACCTTCAACTACTAGGGATTAGCTGCAAATCGATACGAAGTTTCAAGTCCATAGAGCTATAAACGAATTAAGCCTTGGACAGACTAGGAACCCAATTCTAGTCGATTCTGAGTGATCTAGAAGCTATCTAGACGACATCAAAACATTAAGATGTCTTTGAAAAATTTATTGAGGTTTTCATATAATGAAATACTTGATTTCTTCTTGTTCTTATCTAGTTTGCTGAACCAAATTTGTAAGAGAAATCAATCTCTTTTGAGTTCTGTCTGATTTACCTTCTCTGGATTGCGAGGGAAATCTTGTTTTCTTCCTGGTTTTCTGAATTCCTTCTTGAGTTGGATTGCTTCTAAAGGAAGATTACTTGCTTGCTTTTGGTAGTTGCAAGATCGTATGATCTTCGGTTTCTTTTGGTCAATCTGGATTAATTGTTTAGTTTTTGCTTGATTGGTTGGTTGGTTGGGTGTGTTTTCTCCAGTCCAGACACTCTTGTATTTAAAAGAGAAAATGTGATGCTAAAGAAATCTAGATATTTTTAGTTTGGACTATCCTCCATTTAATGCACAAGTGGCAAAAGTTCTGCCAGTTCAATGCATTGATCAATTTTGGCATCTGCTCATCAATGTTCCTGAATGCCTCATGTTCATTCCTTTTGCAACAACCTAGTTGAAGTGAGCAATAATACCCAAATTCTTCCAACGTTGGTACCATAAATATCCAAGTATCATGGTGGATAGAAAAATCCAACGATTTTGCAATAAATAGCCGTGACTTTTAACTAAAGCAAACCTGACCTCACTTTCCAGCTTTTAATGTCATCAATTCTCTTTGGATTTTAGCCACCCAAGGTGAGGGTTTACCCTGACAAAACCTTAGCCGCTAAGAAACTATGATCTTTTGGAAAAAAACTATTTCAAACAACTTTGATCTTTTGGTAAACCAAAGCCCAATACAATTTTGGAAAGTGAACCCAATACTTATTTTGGGCTAGCGCGTATATTTTAGGCCTAAACACTCTATAATCTCCAAGTGTCTTAGAAAACATAAGACCATTCCCAGGAGCAGATTTCAGATAACCCAAAATTCTCATCACTGCGCTCATATGGACTTCACTTGGATTATGCATAAACAGACTCACAACACTTACTGCATATGCAATATCCGGTCTAGCGTGTGACAAATAAATTAATCTAACAACTAAGCTTTGATATATCTCTTTACTGTTTGGTACTTGATCTAGGAGCTCCTCCATACAATAATTCTACTCAATGGGCGTATCAATAGGTTGACAACCCAATATACCAGCTTCTTCCAATAAATTCAAAATATATTTTCTTTGGTATAGAAATATACATTACTTTGACTGAGTAACTTCTATGCCCAAAAAATATTTTAATCCTCCAAGATCCTTCATATCAAACCCAGAAGCTAAATAAGTCTTCAACTTCTCTATCTCCTCAATGTCATCTCTGTAAGTCTTTACTAAACCTTTATACAATAATACTAACCTTGTTCAGCCATTGTAGCAGTAGAGTATCTTGATTTCGTCTAGAGAGTCTTCTACCCTATGCAGCACTTTAGTTTCTCTTTCTCTTAGATAGGGTGAGATCTGATTTGAGAGGATGTTTGCTGCAAGGAGAGGGACCTCTATTTATATGTGCATCACTCATAAAGCTTTGCCTATCAAGAAGCGTTTGAGTGTCCTTTTTGCATTAGAATAGGTTTGTTTCAATCCATGTTATATTAGGAATCCTGATAATACTTTGTGTTTAACTTTAATAAGCTTTGTACAAGTATTATCTCATAAGGATTGAGTTCTATTTCCTGATCAAACCAAAACTTGAATCCTCTTGGGATTAGAAGATCATCTTTTATGGGCTGAGACAATAAATCGTCTTACATTCTCCCACTTGATCGATTAATCCCAAAGTTTTGTGTTGATCACTTAAGGCCTTTGTGAAATATAACTCAAACTGATTCCATCAAGCAATTGTCAATTTTAAAGAATGAAAAGGAACCATCAAGACTTCACTGGATATCTAATGCTCCAGGATCTTTATAATTACATTAATCATTCTTTAAAACCACATAAGCTTCCATCAAGATTAAACAGAAAAATAAACATGTTCTATTGTAAAGCTTTATGAACATGTTCATTCAATGTCCCTTAATTTGACTACTAAGGTCTTATCACTTTTAAAATGATATCCTGTCATGAATGAAAACCATATGCAGATATCTTTAGCCAGCTTTCTGCTTAATTCATTCAAGTATTTATAAGCATATACATATATAACATTTAAGCATGTAAACTGTTTTAATGAGAAAACTTTATTTCTGAATCACAAAATAAAATAAACATCCATCGAAAACCATAACCAACTGTGAATTAAGGCTATAACAGAAAACTACTCAAAACTTAACAAGGCTCCCACTGATTTAAGCATTCAAATCATTCCTTAATCCCATGCTCATAACATGCCTGTGAAACACTGCATTTGGGATTCCTTTTGTGAGAGGGTCTGCAATCATTCTGTCTGTACTGATATGACTTATATTAGTATAGCCTTGAGCAATTTTCTCCTTCACTATTATGAACTTGACATCCAACAGTCTCGAACCCTTTGTTCTTTTGTTTCCTTTTGCAAACAAAACTGCTGCACTGTTGTCATTCCATATTTGAATTGGTCTATGTATTGATTCAACCACATTCAAGCTGATGATGAAATTTCTTAACCATATGGCTTGAGAGGTAGCTTCATAGCATGCTAGAAACTCAGCAAACATAGTTGAACCTGCTGTCAGAGGTTGTTTTACACTTCTCCACGACACTGCACCTCCGCTAAACATAAACACAAAACCTGATGTAGATTTTAAGGAGTCTTGACATCCTGCAAAATCAGCATCTGCATAACCTTGTAATTCTAGTGTATCACTTCTTTTGAATGTCAGCTTGTAATCTTTTGTCCTTTGCAAATATCTTAACACTCTTTTCCCTGCAATCCAGTGAGCTTGTCCAGGATTAGACTGAAATCTTCCCAGTACACTGACTACAAAAGCCAAGTCAGGTTTGGTACAAACGTGCGCATACATTAAGCTTCCAACTAGTGAAGCATATGGTTTATCAACCATTTCCAGCTTTTCTTGCTCAGTCTTAGGTGCTTGTTCAGTGCTCAGTTTATCCCCTTTTGAGATAGGAATGTCACTTCCTGTGCAGTTTTGCATATTGAATCTCTTGAGCACCTTTTCTATGTAGGATTTTTGTGATAGTCCAAGTACCCCATTCTTTCGATCTTTGCTTATATATATGCCTAAAACATATGATGCCTCAGCTAGATCAGTCATTTCAAAATTCTTAGATAGGAAATTCTTGCAGTCATGTAGCATGGTGAGGTTTGTGCATGCTAGTAGAATGTCATCCACATACAGAACTAGTATAATGAAATGTCTCCCACTCATTTTCATGTATATGCATTCATCTAAAACATTCTCAACAAAACCAAAATTTTTCACTACCTTATTGAACTTTAGGTACCACTGTCTAGAGGCTTGTTTTAATCCATAGATTGATTTGCATAGCTTGCAGACCAAACTTTTTCCCCCTTCTTGAACAAAACCTTCAGGTTGTACCATGTATATGTCTTCTTCCAAATCTCCATTTAGAAAAGCTGTTTTGACATCCATCTGGTGCAAGTGGAGGTCAAAATGTGCTACAAGGGCCATAATAACCCTTAATGAATCTTTGGTTGAGACTGGTGAGAAAGTCTCATTAAAATCTATTCCTTCTTTCTGTGTGAATCCCTTTGCAACCAACCTTGCCTTATACCTGTCTATCTGTCCTTTTGAGTCCAATTTCATTTTATATACCCACTTACAACCAATTGGTTTGCAACCTTGGGGTAAAGTTACAAGCTTCCAGACTCCATTTTTCTCCATTGAATTCAGTTCTGATTTCATTGCTGCAAACCAGTTTTCTCTCTTTTCACTTGTCATGGCCTGTTTGAAGGTTGCAGGATCTTCTATGATATTCACATCATGTTCTGCTCCCTGCAAGTACACAAAATAATCATCTCCTAAAGCAGGTTTTCTTTGCCTTTGTGATCTTCTTAGTTCCATGTTAGGTCCTGGATTTTCTACTTCAGGTGCTTGAGCCATGACTTGGTTTTCTGCTGGCAGTGCTTGATCATCATTTAATTCCATTGGTTCTGCAGTTTCAAGTCCATTTGTATTGATCTCCTCAATGTGTACCAGCTGAGTATTGCTTGAATCAATTTGAGGTAGTCTGACAATATCTTCATTCGAAATCTGTGGCATGTCATGGTTCAAGGTTATTTCTTCAAAACTGAAACTTTCCTCCTCATCTCTTTCTTGGTCGGTTTCAATAAAGACTGCTCTTGAGGTTTCTATGAATCTGGTAGTGTGTTTGGGGCAATAAAATCTATATCCCTTTGTTCTTTCAGGATAGCCAACAAAATAACCACTTATGGTTTTTGGATCCAACTTCTTTTCTACAGGATTGTAAGGTTTTGCTTCTGCTTTACAACCCTATACTAGCAGATGTTTAATGCTAGGCTTCCTTCCATTCCACACTTCATAGGGGATTCTATTTATGCTTTTGGTTGGAGTTCTATTTAGAATGTAATTTGCTGTTTTTAAGGCTTCTCCCCAAAGAAAAATTGGTAAATTTGTACAGCTCATCATGCTTCTTATCATGTCTTTCAAGGTCCTATTTCTTCTTTCTGAAATTCCATTTTGCTGAGGTGTACCTGGGTTGGTATACTGAGCTATGATTCCTTCTTCTTGAAGAAATTTAGCAAAAGGTCCAGATTTCTTCCAGTCTCATCAAACCTTCCATAGTACTCTCCTCCTCTATCCGATCGAACCACCTTTATTTTCAAGTTCAACTGGTTTTCTACTTCAGCCTTATAAATTTTGAACTTGTCCAATGCGCTGGATTTCTCTTTAATAAGATAGATATATCCATATCTTGAAAAATCATCTGTAAAGGTTATAAAGTAGTTAAACCCTTCATGAGTTGGATTTGGAAAAGGTCCACATATGTCTGTGTGAATGAGCTCTAGTAAACCTTTGCTCCCCAATGCCCCTTTCTTTCTTAAGTTGGTTAATTTCCCTTTGATACATGGAATGCAAACTTCATCTATGTTTTCATGATTCAATGGTGGTAAGACAGATTCTTTGCACAGTTGTGTTATCCTTTCTTTTGAAACATGTCCAAGTCTCTTATGCCATAATTTGAAGGAAATCTCATTGGTTTTAGTTTGCACAATGTTTATTTCCATTTCAGTTCTTTTACAGTTTAACCGAAACATTCCATCAATGAGACTTGCTTTGCCAACTAAATCTTTATTTCTGAAAATGGAACAACCAGTTCCATCAAAATTCAAACTGAACTTTGATTTTACAAGTCTAGTAACTGAAATCAAACTCTTCTTCATAGAAGGAACATAAACTACTTCATCTAATTCCAAAACAAAACCAAATTCTAGCTTGATTCTAACTGTCCCTATGTAATTAACTTAGACTTCTTCTCCATTTCCCACGAACACCTTCACTTCATCCTTGCTTGGCAGCCTCTTGCTTGTAAACTCCTGCAAGGAATTAGCCACATGAATAGAAGCACCACTATCTAACCACCATGAATCACATGAGAAATTAACCAAATTAGATTCAAAACAGACCAAAATCAGATTGTTATTACCTTTTCCCTTCTTCTTTTCCAGCCACTTTTTGTATTTCCTGCAGTCTCTTTTCATATGCCCAGCTTTCTTGCAAAAGAAACAACCCAATCCAGTTGTAGGTTTCAAAGCCTTTTCTGTAATGCTATCTTTTTCTTTCCCAGTTGCAGTCTTATACTTATTTTCCTTGTTCTGTTTAGTCTGAACCATGTTGACCATTTTGGCTCCCCTTTCTCTTATGATGTTGTGTCTTGTTGGACAGAAATAGTAATAAGATCATTCAAAGTCCAGTTCTCCTTCTGAGCAATGTAGGTTTCCTTGAGAGATTTAAATTCTTTAGGCAATGAATTTAGTGCAAAATGGACCATCATATCTTCATCTACTGTCATATCCAATTCCTCTAGTTTTGTCCCTAAGTCAATCAAGTTCATGATATGAGCTCTCACACAACCTTGCCCATCATATTTCATATCAATCAATTGATTCAGCAAGGTACTCTTGACAGCTTTTTCGGATTCCTTAAACCTCTGTGCAATTGCCTCATAGTATTGCTGTGCATTCTTAGATTTAGGAATACTTCCTTTCACTGATGAAGACATAGCCCTTTGCATGATTAACATAGCCATCTTGTTTGCCTTTTCCCATTTGGCAAACTTAGTCTTAGTTTCTGCAGAAGCATCTGCAGCTGGTTCTTGAGGAGGTTTCTCTTTGAGCACAAAATCGTAATCCAGAAAGCCTAGAGATATTTCCAGATCCTGTTTCCACTTGCTATAATTCGATCCAGTCAAGGTTTCAATGGAGTTGTGATTCACTGTAAAATTTGCAGTACAAATTAAATAAAACTGTCCCTAAATCTTTACTTAAACATGTCAACTTATACCTGTGGGTTTAAGTTTAACGTGTTCCAAAACCCTAAACGGTTAACTGTACAGGCTTCCTGCGCAAGTAACTCACATCTGTGGATGTAAAGATACTTACAAGCCAGTGCAACTAACTGTCCAGATTGTTCCATCAGTGGTGATCAATCTGTGCAATTTCCATCTGTGGATGGAGAATCATATAGAAGGCTACAAACACTGATGCAATTTTCTGACCAAACTATCAAATTCAAGAACTCCTACACAGCCTGAGCAGATGTGGCTTACTCATTCTGCATAGCAGTTTTCAAATTATTGGTCAAAACTTTATGAGCAGAGATAACCTTATGCTCTTAACAGTTAAGATTTTTAAAACAAGGAAAAACTGCATACTTTTATAGCTTATGGTCAAATGGTTAGATTAAAGGACAAAAGCCTAGAGAGCTCTGATACCACATATAAGTCTTTACTAAACCTTTATACAATAATACTAACCTTGTTCAGCCATTGTAGCAATAGAGTATCTTGATTTCGTCTAGAGAGTCTTCTCCCCTATGCAGCACTTTAGTTTCTCTTTCTCTTAGATAGGGTGAGATCTGATTTGAGAGGATGTTTGCTGCAAGGGGAGGAACCTCTATTTATATGTGCATCACTCATAAAGCTTTGCCTATCAAGAAGCGTTTGAGTGTCCTTTTTGCATTAGAATAGGTTTGTTTCAATCCATGTTATATTAGGAATCCTGATAATACTTTGTGTTTAACTTTAATAAGCTTTGTACAAGTATTATCTCATAAGGATTGAGTTCTATTTCCTGATCAAACCAAAACTCGAATCCTCTTGGGATTAGAAGATCATCTTTTATGGGCTGAGACAATAAATCGTCTTACAATCTCCTGTCACAATCATGTCATCCACATATATAATGAGTGCGGCGACTTTGCCACTTTGTCGCTTAAGAAATGGGTATGATATGCATTACTCTGCACATAACCATATGTCTTCATGGCCTGACGAAACCTCCCGAACCACGCTCTAGGAGACTGCTTTAATCCATATACGGCCTTTTTTAATTTGCACATAATGGATGTTTGCCTTGTAACACTATAACCAGAAGGCATACTCATATACACTTCTTCACATAAATCACCATGTAAAAAAACGTTCTTCACATCATATTGCTGCAGAAGCCAATCTAAGTTTGCAATCAAAGACATTAAGAGGCGTATAGTATTGATTTTTGCGAAATGTGCAAAAGCCTCTTAATAATCAATACCATAATTCTGGTATATCCCCTTGCAACTAGTCTAACTTTGTACATGTTAATTGTACCATCTGGCTTGTGTTTCACAGTGTATACCCATCGGCACCCTACTGAATTTTTTCCTTTTGGAAACAACACTAAATCCCATGTCTGATTTTTCTTAAGCGTTTTCTTTTCTTCAATCATTGCATCAGCCCGCTTAGAATCGTACAGAGCCTCGTGTACCCTTGTGGGAATATTTACTGGTGACATCTAACTCACGAAGGCTTGACTAGCAACCGACAACATGCGAGCTGACATATAGTTCGCAATAGGGCATTTCACCGTCTTAAATGTATTAGGTGAATATTTGTCTGGAGGCTTTCCACGGGTACTCCTTGGTGGTAGCTAAAACCTATCACTGTCACTTGGCACAATAGGCATATTAACATGAGTATTAATAATATGTTTTTCTAGACTTACCTAAGACGTATCAGCAGAAGAGATTTCTTGGTCATGTACAGTTGGAGTAGAAAGGGGAAGAATCGGCTATATCACCACTTGTTGGCTCAGAGTGCAGCATCTCAAGCAGTGTCTCTGGCTCTTCCAGTGGTGGATGATTCAATTCAGTCGGAGTACCACTTGTAAAGACTCCCCTTGAGTGTGATGCTAGGTCTACTGAATCAGAAAATAAAACCATCCAATTCAACTCTTCGACACTGAGACTTTCCCCCTGAAGAGAGAAATTAGAGACATGAGTAGCAAAGTACATCTCTTGTTTAGAAAAAGAAACATCCATGGAGACATAGGTCATGTGGATGATAACACCAATAGCCTTTTTGTGAGGAGAATAGCCCAGAAATACACACTTCAAAGCACAATGATCCAACTTAATATGCTAGGTCTTAGGAAGATCAACAAACATAGTGCATCCAAACGCGGGGTGCCAGAGGCAAAGTAGAAGGAATGGTAAAATGTCCATAAAGCATTTCCAAAGGTATTTTAAACTGCAACGCACTAGTAGGAACCCTATTAAAAAGATAAACTGTAGACGTAATAACATCTTGCCAATAGAGGGGCCGCATACGGGCACCAATGAGGCTAGCACGGGTGATTTCCAGAATATGTCGATTCTTCCATTTCTTAACACCAGTGTGCAAACACGTTTTCTCATGCACAATACTATGATCCTGAAAATAAGCCTCTAACAACTGATTGACATATTCCCCGCCATTATCAGGATGAACAACTTTCAAAGTAGCAGAAAATTAAGTATGAATCATTTTATGAAACACATGACAACAATCATAAACATCACTTTTGTGTTTCATCAGATACAGCCAGGTCATCTGAGTGCAATCACCCACAAAAATGACAAACCACTGATATCAAGAATGAGTAGACACATGCACATGGCCCCAAACATCACTATGCACCAACATATATGGAACAGAAGTTATATTAGAACTCAAAAGATAAGTAGCACGATGACTTTTAGCTAAAATACAAGTTCACACGTAAAATTAGAAGTCTGACAACCAGAAAATAGTGACGGAAACAAATGTTTCAAATATCCAAAAGAAGAATACCATAGGCGGTGATGCCAGAACCAAATATGATTCTCCATGTCTTAAACACAACCTTTGACATTTAAAACCTTCCCGGTGCAAACATCATCCACATAGTAGAGCCCCCCTCTTAGTACCACGACCAATAATCTCCTGACTGCTGATATCCTGAAGAAGACAAAAAAATAAATATATTAATACAAGACAATTTAACTGCTTAGTCACTTGAGGGACAAAAAGTACTAGTAAATTATTGGATGATAAGCACCAAAGTAATATAATTTTTATCCCTAAAGTTATATTTGTTAGTGTTTTCGGTTAGTTTATTTAGACTATTTAAGTTGAAGTTTGATATTCATATCTATTTGTAATAAAAACAATTGAAAATCCAATATCCATTACGTTCCAGGAGATAATTTCAATATTTTTATTGTCAACTTGAACAATGGATGGTGGCTTGGGAAGATCTGACTTCATTTGGACGATTAAACTTATGGGAATAGCAAAAGTAAATGGATGGGGAACAGCAACAAAATAAACACTGAAAGCACTCAATGGTAATTGGGTTAGTGGCAAGATGGGAGCAAAGCAATGTAAAAAGCAATGAAAATTTAACAAAAGCTGGAAGTGGGGCATAAATTGAAGAAAAGAAGAAATGATGAAGAGATGGGCTACGGTTTTGCATTGAAAGGGATTAGAATTTCATATTTTAATATTTCCCTAGTGATTGTTGTTGTTGAGATTTAAGGCTATAAATAGAAAGCTCTACAAGCCTTCAAGGACCCCAAGCTTCACAATCTTCTCTTGAGCTCTCTCTCCTTCCTTCAATTATTCTAGTTCTAAATTTCTGTTTTAGTTTTATTTTATGGGGAACTAACTACCTAGCTAAGGTTAGGGAGAAAGCTTTTAATGTGAGTGTGTAATTTTTATTAGTTTGGTCCAAACTTAAGCTTTAATGTGAATTTGTAGTTTTTGTTCAAATGGAATTTGTAGTTTTTTTTTTAATTAATTGATGATTGGTTGATAATTTATTTCACGGGTTCACATGTTTTTCCCGTTGTGTAGTGAAAACCTTTCATAATTTTAAAAGAGAAGAGAATTACTAAAGATTAATAGAATTTTCGATGAAGATTATTTTTTGATAGTTTGTTGCCAATGATACAAGTTATGCTTAGAATACTTCTAAAGGAAATTAAATAGAGCTTTAAATTATTCAACTACAATGGAAAATATTTTGTGGATCAAATTAATAAGAGTTGCATGCTTATGTTAAAACTGGAACCCCAATACTTTAATATTTTAATTAATTAAATTTTCTTTAAATCAAATATTGCTTAAATCTACACCTCTATCTTAATTGTTCTGTCTCATCTCTGTTATTTTCTTTACATCGCTCTTTGTGGATACGACATTCGGACTTCCGAGCTACACTGCTATATGACACCTTCGCTTGGGTTTTGCAAAGTGGTACAAATCATTGGATAGTGCATAAATTAATAAAGTATGCTTCAAAGATACAGAAGGAGTCAATTCAACAGTGCCAATGCTAGAAATAGGGTAGGCAACACCATTGACATTAGCCACACTCAAACGGTGGGGAGTAGTATGACTCCATAAAAGAAGGGCTCATATGTCATGTGATCTGTGGCACCCGAATCAATAATATGTTCAAGGTCATGCTGAGAATTAGTAGCAAGTAATGCAAAACCCGTATTACCTGGGTTCTAAGTAGGAACAGGATCAACAACTAAAATAATAGAAAAAGAAGAAGAAGTAGCAGACTGAGGACAGGGCCATCCCTGAGATTTTGAGGGCCCTGTGCGAATTTAAATTGGGGCTTCACATAATCTAATACGAAATACTATAAATAAAAATTTGGCATAACTTAATGTCATAAACAATTTTTTTTTATAACTAAAAGTCGTGAATAAATATGTAACGACAATCAGAAATCAAAATCATAAAAATTTAAATGTTTCTATTTGATAAAATTAAATGTTTGGTACAAAAATAAGCTCATTGTGCCCCTACAAGGTCTTTTGCTGCCTCCAATAAGCAATTTGTGTTTAATAGGAAAAAAAATTAGCCATCACAAATTAAAGAGTAGTTGCACACAAATTCCTAAAATTTGAATTTGACTATTTGATTTTGTGTGTTTTTTATGAATATAGGAATTAGGGTTTTCTCTTTTTGGTGTTGAAATTCCTGAAATTGAAAGAATAACTAAAATTGTCAAAGGATTGAAAAAAGAACCAAAGAGAGATTGATGAATGATGATGATTACTTACCAGAAAATCAGAGTTTAAAAGAAAAGAAGAAGCCATGAAGTTTTTTTTGTTTTGTTTTGAATGAAAAAAGTACTTTTCTTAGATGATAAATTTTTTTTAAAATTTTTTTTAAAAGAATGATCGGAGTAGAAAGTGTTTATATAGACCGACTTCAGCAAGAATCGAACTCTGGCGCTACGTTAAATGTAGAAGCGCTGGAACCAACTCCACCAAACACGCCCTTGTACAAATGTCTAGCACGCTATACTATATATACAATTCCTATAATATTAATATATATAATATAAAGAATTTTTTTTTCAGGGGGCCCTTAAAAATCGGGGCCCTGTGCGGTGGCACCACTTGCGCCACCCCAGGGCCGCCCTTGACTGAGGAGAGATGAGGGTTGAGGATGACATGGGTAATGCGCCACTCATATCAGCAGCCAGAGGTGGTAGGGCTACATACCTAGTCACCATGGCGAGCCTCACGAGCATCACTTGTTTTCTTATCCTGGAAAGCTTCCCACTAGTCAGGATAGTCATTCTTCTTAAAACATTGTTCCATAACATATTTAGAGCTGTGACAGTAAGCGCAACCATCGTCGGTAGGAGGGTGAGTGACAAAGCTTGGCTTTAGGGGTGTCCTATTCTAGGTTAAAGAAGATGACCCAATAGCGACAACTGTCATAGCCATGCTGACATTAGAGCCCGGACTAAGCGTATTGTGTCTGCATTACTCCTCAAGGGAAATAGTTGCAAAAGTGGATTCTAGAGTGAGAATCACATCTGCTTGGGTAAAAGGAATAGGCTTCCTATGATCCAACTCATGCTAGAGAGCACTCAAATCAGCATAATAGGCAGCAAGTGATTGTTCGGCTTGTCTCATCTGCATAGCCTTTCGAGACAAGTCATACACAAGAGATATATTGACACCCTCAAAATAAGTCTTCGAGACTACATCCCAGATACCCTTAACAATAGGCAAACAGATAAATGAATTCATCACATCAGGTTCCAAGGAAGAAATTGTTAGAGTTTTGAGAAGAAATGTGGAGAGAGAGCAAAGAGAATGCAGAACAAAAACGATTCAGTAGTGAAACTTTTGTATTCAATACTCTCTGCTATGAAGAGCAGACTCAGTGTGTGCTATATGTTTGTTAGAAGAGCCAGCTGGATGCAATACATGCTTTGTATCACAGCCCTTCATCTATAACTGCTTTCTAAAAATATTACACTTGGCTTGTACAGCCTTTTTCACTACTCAAGCCTAACACCAGTCATTTTAGTGACTAAGTGAATACACCATTAGCTAAAATAGGCTTAGTTACTCTTTCTATCAGCTGACAACTTATATTTCAACACTCCCTTTAAGTTGTGAGCTGATTTCACGCCAAGCTTCTCTCCAAGATAGCAGAAGCGATCTTTAGCTAGGGCCTTTGTAAAAATGTCTGCCAGCTGCTCATTTGTAGGACAATAGATCAAATCCACAATTCCTTCTTGTAAGGCATCTTTTATAAAATGGTACCTTCGATCAATATGCTTGGTTTTCTGGTGGAACACAGGGTTCTTTGTAATGGCAATAGCTGAGATGCTGTCACAGTGCAGTGGTATGGCCTCTGTTTGGAATTCTCCGAAATCTTCCAAAACAAATCTCAACCAAATAGCTTGTGTTGTTGTTTCAGAGTCTGCCTCTGCAGTAGAGAGTGCAACGCAGTTCTATTTTACTGAAGCCCAAGCAACGCAGTTCTGTTTTACTGAAGCCCAAGCAAACACTCCACTTCCAAAAGAAAATGCATATCCAGAAGTGCTCTTGCTATCATCCACTGAGCCACTCCAGTCACTGTCACAATAGCCAATTAAGACTGCCTCTTTCCCCTTCACATATTCCAGACCATAGTCAAGTGTTCCTTTCACATATCTAAGAACCCGTTTTGCTGTTCCAAGATGTTTGGTGGTGGGGCAGTGCATAAACCTTGCAAGCAAGCTAGTTGCAAACATAATATCAGGTCTTGTAGCTGTGAGATACAGCAGACTTCCAACGATCTTTCTATATTGCTCCTCATTTGTGGAACCACTTCCATCATCCTTACTTAATTTTTCAGTTGGAACAAGAGGGATAGCCACAGGTTTACAGTCACTTAGGCCAAATCTGCTTAACAGGGTTGATGCATACTTTCTTTGATGAAGGAAGATGCTAGTTGGTGTTTGAATTACTCCCATCCCCAAAAAATGGTGCAAGAGTCCCAAATCTGTCATCTCATATTTCTCCATCATATCTTGCTTGAATTCTTCCAACATTGCTTGGTTATTTCCAGTGTAGACTATGTCATCTACATAGATAGACACTATCAAGATGTTTGCTTCACCTCTAGTCTTGACATAAAGGGTAGCCTCACTTTGACTCTTTGTGAAACCACACTCAGCAAAATAACCATCAATTTCACTATACCAAGCTCTTGGCGCCTGTTTCAAGCCATATAGAGCTTTGTGCAGCTTGTAAACCTTGCTTTCACTCCCCTTCACCACAAAACCCTCCGGCTGATCTATATATACTTCTTCTTCTAGGATACCATTTAGAAAAGCTGACTTGACATCTAATTGGTACAGCTTCCAACTCTTCTGTGCTGCTAATGCAATTAGAGTTCGGATTGTGTCTAATCTAGCCACAGGTGCAAATGTTTCATTGTAGTCTACCCCAGGTTTCTGAGAGTATCCTTTAGCCACTAACCTTGCCTTATTCTTCTGCACTGAGCCGTCCAGATTTAACTTGGTTTTAAACACCCATTTAACTCCAATAACTGGTTTTTCTGTAGGTCTGTCAACAAGCTCCCATGTAGCATTCTTCTCTATCATTGACAACTCATCTTTCATTGCCTTTATCCATGACTCATCCTTTACAGCTTCATCAAACTTCTTAGGCTCCATAATGCACAGATTGCATTTTGCTAAAATATCATCCAGCTTTCTCCATTTCAATGGAGTATGATCAAAACTTTGAGTGTCTTCTACTCTGCTGCCTATTTTATTTGATTCTCCTTGTGAAACACTTTCTCCTGACATGAAACCATGATTTTGATTTCCTACAGGTGTTTCAAATGGTGTTGCTTCAAAATTCCTAAGCTGCTCTTCATAGTTCATCACTTGCACTTGATTCTCAGCCACTTCCTTCCAATTCCAGATTGCTTCTTCATCAAATACAACATCTCTTGACAATAAGAGCTTCCTAGTGGTAGGATCAAAAACTCTATAACCTTTTTCACAAGTAGCATAACCAACAAACACTCCCTTTGTGCTCTTGGCATCCAATTTCTGTCTCCCTTCAGCTGGTTTATGTACAAAGCAGACGCTGCCAAACACTTTTAAATGAGCAACACCTGGTTTCCTTGTACTGTAAGATTCAAAAGGAGTTTTGTTTCTGAGTGCCTTGGTAGGACATCTATTCAATATGTACACGGCAGTGTGTACAGCTTCTGTCCATAGATAGTAGGGTAGCTCCTTCTCATGTAACATAGCCTTTGCCATTTCTACCACCGTCCTATTCTTCCTTTCTACCACTCCATTCTGTTGTGGAGTATACGCCATAGAAAACTGCCTTTGAATTCCTACCTCTTCACACAGCTTATCTAATTCACTTGATGTAAACTCTCCTCCTTTATCACTTTTTACACATTTTACTTTAAAACCACTCTGCAGCTCTACCATAGACTTAAACTTTCTAAAGCAATTTAGTGAATCAGACTTGTATCTAAGGAAATAGACCCAAATCATTCTTGTGCAGTCATCTATGAGAAGCATGAAGTATTTGTTACCTGCAAGTGACTCATTTTGCATAGGCCCACACAAGTCCATGTGTATTAACTCAAGAGGAGTACTTGTCCTCCATGCTTGGTTCTTTGGAAACCATTCTCTATGTTGTTTCCCAAACTGACAGCCTTCACAGACTCCATTTGCAGCTTCCAGATGCGGCAGACCATGCACCATCTCCTTTTCCTTGAGCTGGTTTAGCCCATTTAGATGTAAATGCCCCATTCTTTTGTGCCAAATCCAGGTAGATGGAGACACACTAGCTCTTAGTGCAATAAAGTCATTTGAAGACAGTGACAATGGATAGCATCTGTTCTTTCTCATTGCCACCTTCATGACAAGATTATTCAGTGAATAATCATCAAAAATATTGCACATGCTGCTTCCAAACACCAAATGATAACCATGTTCATCCATTTGGCCTACACTCAACAAATTTTCTTTCAAACCAGGCAAATACATGACTTCTTTGATATATTTTGTACCAGACCCTGTGTCAAGTACTAAAGTCCCCATACCAATTATACCTACAAGCTCCCCTGTTGGCATTTGCACCTTGCCTGTGACATTTGTGTTTATGTCAATTAGCAGCTCCTTGTTCCCAGTCATATGGTTACTACAACCACTGTCTATATACCACTCTCCATTTTCACTCTTCTCTGAGATTGCACAGCTTGCATAAAACAAATTTCCCTTTACTTCTACTTGGCTTGCATTATTTGCTTTATGCACTCCTTTGTTTGCAGTACAGTCCCTAGCCCAATGTCCAAATCTATCACACTTATAGCACTTAGATTGGCCCTTATATCTACATTCTCCAAAATGAAATTTAGAGCATACTTTGCATTGAGGCTTCACTCCATCTTGATGCACAAATTGTGATCCATTTGCATTCTGTACAGCTCCAGCTTGTTGTGGCTTGGGTCTAGACTCCCATGGTTTGTTGTTAGGCTTCCAATTTTTCTGAGACTTAGCTGAGCCAGTTTGAGTACTATTCTTGTTCTGCCCTTGTGTATTGACTGAGAAAGAGCCAAATGCCTTCTCCGCAGTATCCACATTATGCATGTCAAAACGCTGCTCTTGGCTCTTCAAAATTGCAATGACTTCCTGCAATTCAATAGTCTCCAAACTCTTTGTATTTTCTATCACCAAGCAGATAGGATCATATATTTTACTAAGACTGATTAACACTTTCTGAACCAGCCTCTCATTTGGTAGCACTTCTCCAAATGTCTTCATTTGATTTATCAATTCATTCAACCGGGTGAGATATGCAGTTAGAGGTTCATTCTCACGCATTCTCATATATTCAAATTCTCTTATGAGATTCTGAAGTTTTACAGATCTGACCTGATCACCTCCATGATACTCACTGTAGAGTAGAGTCCATGCCATTTGAGATGAATCAGCATTTGCAATCCGAGGAAAGATCTGGTCAGAAACTGCATTTTGTATAATACCCAGAGCCTTTGCGTCCTTCATGAGCACAGCAAGCATCTCTGCATCAGCTTCTTCTTCTGATGATTCTTCAGCTTTCTTCTTCATCTTCGAATCAGAGGTTGGAATCCCCTTTTCTACCAGACTCCATAGTCCAAGAGATTTGAAAACCGTTACCATCTTAATCCTCCAGAACTCGTAATTCTCACCGGAGAAGATTGGCGTTCTCACCTCCGAGCTTCCAGACCCAGACATCTTTGGTTCAAATCAATTTACTTCTCTTCTCAGATGCTCAAACAGAGCTTCAGGTGAGCTTCAATGGAGCTCAGTGACTTCACAGATTACGCCCAGATCTAAATGATCCAACCTGGCTCTGAGGCCATGTTAGAGTTTTGAGAAGAAATGTGGAGAGAGAGCAAAGAGAATGCAGAACAAAAACGATTCAGTAGTGAAACTTTTGTATTCAATACTCTCTGCTATGAAGAGCAGACTCAGTGTGTGCTATATGTTTGTTAGAAGAGCCAGCTGGATACAATACATGCTTTGTATCACAGCCCTTCATCTATAACTGCTTTCTAAAAACATTACACTTGGCTTGTACAGCCTTTTTCACTACTCAAGCCTAACACTAGTCATTTTAGTGACTAAGTGAATACACCATTAGCTAAAATAGGCTTAGTTACTCTTTCTATCAGCTGACAACTTATATTTCAACAGAAATCAACCATCCTTTAACAATAGCATTATCCATCACCCATTTGTCATAACTGGGGTCTCCAAAAACGGGTTGTTTAGTATTCCCTGTTAGATAACAATATTTTCCACTGCCAGCAACAAACGCGTCCACAAGCTGAGACCACAGGGAGTAGGTGATGCCATTAAGCTTGACATCAAAAGGTATGGCATCAGGTTAAGATGGAAGATTGACTGGTAAAGTCAATGGAGATGGTGTACACGTATTTCGGGACGCACCGCTAACCACAGATTCGTCACTCATGATAACTGTAGGTGAGAGAGAGGAGAAAAATAGGACTGCAAAAAAGGAAACATCGGGATCGGAGCAACACTGGAGTGGGCAGTAGGGTCGGCGCTGCACTATGGTAGCAATGTTGTAGAGGTGTGTTTGGGTAGGCGCTGCACTATGGCTGTAGCGATGTGGCAGTCGTCGGGTTGTGAGAGAGCTCTGATACAAACTTAAAATATGCGTACTAGGGTAGAATAATTTGGAGTGATTTATTCTTCTCTCTAGGAGGGTATTTATATGTGTACAAGTATACAATGAAAAGGAAAGTA
Source organism: Prunus dulcis (assembly GCF_902201215.1). NCBI lineage: Eukaryota > Viridiplantae > Streptophyta > Magnoliopsida > Rosales > Rosaceae > Prunus > Prunus dulcis. The sequence continues at coordinate 786,454 of NC_047656.1, read as the reverse complement.
ATTACAATCCCATCTAATATGGGAATCCTATAATTATACATGATTCATGCCAACAATGACAAACTGATAGTTCTGGCCCACGACGATCTGGTGTCTCCACAGACAACTCTCTCAACAGCCAACTTCTTGTGGGATCATATGTTGTACTTGGACATCTCGAAGTCTGCCATCAACTTGAGACTAGGGTCGCTGATGTTCTCTTTGGCTATGGGCTTCCAACAGCCAGCAAGAGGCAGCGGTGGATTAGCAACCGCCACCAGCATCAGAGGAAGGAGAAGGCCAATCATTGCTAGGAGGAGCCACTGAGGGCACATCTTCAATAAGTCCATGGGGAAAAGCTAAATTTACTAATTTTACAGTCGAGCAATGGACAAGTTACATTGGTCCAATCTGTTATATATATTGGTGGATGGACAAAATCGGTTACATAAATTTATGGCATAATTTGGAGATGAACTCAGAAATTTGAGGTCCAAAAATTGTGGAAATTCGATGCATAAATTTTATGAATTACGGTGTGGATTCAAATGAAAAAATAAAATAAAATAAAATGGTTAAACCATCCTTTTCACTTCCCAGTCCCTTTTTAAGGCAATTTACCATACTCTAGTAAATTTAGGCCTAGTCCTCACTACCAAAGCATTCATTGTACATTGTAGAGGGGAAGTCTTTTGACAAATTGATTAAGGGCTCGTTTGGGAGTGACTTTAGATAGGTCATAATCACTTTTGCTCATATGCTTCTTCATATAATCACTTTTAGTAATTTTAAGTGATTCTAAGGAAAAGCCTCTCATGTGATTTTTCATAATCACTTAATCAATTAAAATGATTATTTGGAAAAGTGATTCTCCATAAAAGTGATTATTGACCTCTCCAGAATTACTTCCAAATGAGCCCTAACATTATATTGAAATAACAAATATGATTTGCAATGGTGAGATAGTAACTAAAATTTTACAACAATAAATAAATAAGCAGCTTATTAAAGAGACCACATTTATGTGCGAACATCACATATTATGAATATTAGCCCCTTGGATTACATATTATGACACACGCATGTATGTGCCGATTGGATTTTTTTTGTTCTTACTAATTTTTTTAGGGGTAATTACATTTTTTATCACTGGTGTTATGGTCAAATTTAAATTTGGTTACCTAAATTTCAATTTTTCCTATTTTGGTTAATGGGTTAGCGTCCTCAGCAAATGAAGTGCAATTGACCTATGTCGTCAGTTAAGACACGCGTGGTTCATGCATGCAGGGGCAAAATTGAAACTCCACCGTTTAAACAATTATTAAAATTTTAAAAAATAAATAAAGAACAATTAAATGGCCTAGGTTTGTTCGAACCCAAAACCCCTCTCTCTCTTCCCTTTCTGTCTCTTCCCTCTTTCTCTGTCTTCGATTTAAAAGGGGTTTGTTTGAACCCAAAACCCACACCCACCTACACTCCCCACCACTTATCCTTGATTTTTTGCCGGAACCGCCAATTGATCGGACTTGCCCATCCTAACCGTAATCCATTCTCCTCCGAATTCACACACCCACTCAACATCACCACATATTTAAATATCTAATTCCAGAGCTTTTCCTTGATGGGTTTGTGAAAATTTTCAATTTTGCTTCCTGGGTTTTGTTGAATCATCATATTGCTTCATGGGTTCAAATGGAATTTATGGGTTTGACATTGCTTGAAAAACACAGAGGAGTTTCATCGTATTACTTCATGGGTTTTTAGTATCAAACCATACCGTTTGACTTTTTTTTGGTCAGAACCAAACTAAATTAGTAACTATGGTTTGATTGACCAATTTCATTGGTTCAGCCGGATTGATGCCCACCCCTATCCAAAACTAACAACACATCAACTATAGAATTAGCTTAATGAACGACATGCTAAAGCTTCATATATGCTCAATGTCCCTCCAATTAAGCTTGAGGCCCTAGAAATCACGACCAAGCCACAAGCATGTGAGATGTGAGCAGAATCAAAAGAGCCCTAGAATAATTGGATTTACGATTTTGATAATTATTCAATTGCATATATTTTACAATGGGATTTTTTTATTTATTGTCTGACCCAAAAAAAAAAAAATTGCATTTTATTGGAGTTATGGGCCTAAATATCTGGATCTTTCAGAAATGGGCCAGTTAAACAAATTAGGTAGCCGAAACGACGTCGTTACTATGTAACCCGAGGAAACCCTAAGTCAATAAATCTCTACCCCTCACATATCTTCCTCGTTCACTCGCACTGCCTCCAGCCGCCAACCCTCCTGTCTCTCTCTCTCTCTCCCTCGCTCCTCTCTTTTTGAGTCGCTGTAATCCGATCTAATGGTACGTACAATATTTGCTTCCAGATTGATCGCCATCTATTTGTGTAAATGTTTGTTACCAATCTAGAGTTTTTAATTTCAGGCACCGAAGAAGGATAAGGCACCGCCGCCGTCTTCGAAGCCGGCGAAGTCAGGAGGAGGCAAGCAGAAGAAGAAGAAGTGGAGCAAAGGAAAGCAAAAGGAGAAGGTCAACAACATGGTGCTCTTCGACCAGGGCACGTACGACAAGCTCATCGCTGAGGCCCCCAAGTATAAGCTCATCACACCCTCCATTCTCTCCGACCGTCTCAGGATCAATGGATCGCTGGCGAGGAAGGCCATAAGGGACTTGATGGCCAGAGGGGCGATTAGGATGGTTTCTGCTCATGCCAGCCAGCAGATTTACACCAGGGCCACCAACACTTAGGTCTTCTTGTTTTCTGTGTTTAAATGTCGTTTTGATGGTTATTATGTCGTTTTAGACTATTTAGCATCCTCTTTTGGATTTACAATGCTACGGAAACCTAGAGATTTTCTCGGCTTTGTTTTTATGCGATGAAATTACTTTCTGCTTAGATATGTGCATCAATCATTGCTTGGTTCTTATTTGTTGGATTTGTTTTTTACTTGGACATCGTTTAATCACTGGACTGATGATGAATTGTCTGCATTTTCGGGGCAGTCCAGTTTTACAGATAATGCTACACATCCTAGAGGTCTTGGGCATCTTTCGTTAGTGGGCTTAACCCATAATTGCAATGTTCTTCGCGACAATTGTTGTGATTTTGAGTTATATTTGTTGTGTTGTAGTGTTTAGGGTTTGAGGCTTGAAATAACATTGCTTTTGTTTTGAGTGACAATTGGATGTCAGCACAATTGTCATTTCTGTAACGAGTGACAATCCTCCCATATGCATTGACATTGTAGTGAATCTTCTAGGCTCAGTTTTTTTGCAGATGCTTTTGTTTTTCTGTGCCAGAGTGTCTTTGCTGGGCGTCTTGCTTATGCTGGATGCTCTGCCTAGGAAGTCCTATAAGTTGAAATTTTGAATGTAGACGGTAGTAGAAGAGCGTAGAGTGGTGCTTAAAATACAAGTGGGGCTCATAAGGAATTGGATTGGCAAAGAGAGGAACACTAGTGTTAGGGCTAGTTTGGTATTACTGTGCTTTTAAAAAAAAAAACTGCTTCAGTTGTGTTGCGAAAATAAAAACTGCTGAGTGTTTGGTAATCTATATTTGTAAAAGTGCACTGAATATAAAAGCCAGTGTCATGGTGTTTGGTAAAACTTTTTGTAGAAGTGCTGTGATTGTGTATAATTACCGTAAGGGTATAACAAAAAATATTATATATTTATGTTAATTTTTTCAAAAGTTAAGAAATTTCAATACATTTTTTTTCCCTCCCTTTTCTCTCGACCAATCTTCTCCTTTCTTTTTCTTGTTGGACAGAGACCGTTCTCCCTTCTTCTTCGCCTCCCTTCTCTGCAAGTCCTTTATTTTTTTGGTCGAACTCTGCAAGTCCTTTTTTATCTTAGTTTTTGGTCAAAAGTGTAAGCTTTTCCATCTCACACCTTTCTCTCTTTCTCTCCATCCCTCCATCTCTTAAATTGCATCGAGATCTGGGGACTTGGGATGTCCGCGGCCTTGAGTTGGCATTTGGGTTCAGCGATGAGGCTTGGGAGGTCGATGATACATCCACACCTCTCTCTCTTAGCTATATGGATGTGAATAGTGGGATTGTAATATTGGGTTGTGTTTTGGTGTGGAAGGAAGTTGGGGGTTTGGTTTTCTTTTGTGGAGATACTTGGTGGGGAATATGGGTGTTGGATTTTTTGTGGTTGTGGAGATGACAGTGTGAAGCTAGGGTTGGGGGTATTTTGGTTGGAGCGCAAGAAGATCTTCTGGGTCTGTAAAATAGGGAGCTGGGTTTGTGGGGTTTTGGGTTGAGATGGTAGCTTTGAGGGAGTGAGGAAGGCGAACAAGTTGCAGAGAGAGGATGAGGAGAGCAAGTTGCAGAGAGAGAACAACTCTAGAAAATCCACGAGGAACGACACTTGGGAGGCTCGAACTCGCGATGACGAGGATAGAGCATGTAATTATTTGAAACAAATAAGAGCAACATGGGCAATTTGAAAATTTCATTAAATTCCTCAGCATGCTTCTCTGTGCATCAGATTTTAGAAGCAGGTTGCAAGCTGCTTCGTGTTTTCGGCTGTGGATGACAGCAGATTTTAAAATAAGCGGCTTGGATTGGTTTTACCAAACGCTCAAATCTCCAAAACTTCTTTTCAAAGCTGCTTATTTTTTAAGCACAGTAACCCCAAACCAAGTCTTAGTGTTCATTTGGCATTGCTTATTTTGGGTGATAAGTGATTTTAAAAAAAATTTGGGAAGTCTATCTCGTTTGGTAAACTACGAGAAAATAATTTATTGTTAAAAATTGCTGTGAAAGAAAGCTATAAGGGAAAATAGCTAATGAGGTGTTTTCATTTTCTGATTATGCATGAATCAGTTTCGAAGAGGCGTCGGGTTTAATGATTATACAACAATTATTTTCTGATTATACTAGAATTAGTACTAACAACACTTTTAACAAAAAGTTTACCAAACGCCAGAATGTTTTCTCGCACAGCTGATTTTTTTCACAGTAAATCTGACAGCGATTATTTTTACAACACAGCAATGTCAAACTAGTCCTTAGTGTTGGATGTTTAGTTGCACCACAACACAATCTGTTATTAATAGCACTTCAGCATAGCGTTTTTACAGAAGTGCTATAAAAGATAGGGACTTGACCCCAAAAAAAAAAAAAATTGCAAAAGGCTAAATAAAACTAATCCTATCTGTTACAGAAGTGCTATAAAAGACGGGATTTATACAAGACTACAGGGCACTGAGCATTGAACAAAATGCCATACAAAACAAAAGCATTGAGCAAGTTGTATTTGTACTAGTAAAAGTTGTCGATTCAAAAAATCCAACCCTTTTCTGTGCAACATTGAAAAAATGAAATATGAAACCTTTTTCCTGCACAAGATGATCAAAAGTTGTGTAATTTTTGTTCTTCATTCTGGCGAAGGTATGACGAGAGTCGAACTCTGGTCCCAGTGTAGGGTAAAAGTGCCCTACCACTGAACCTGCTGTACCAACATGTGTGTAACTTTGTTTGTGGCTTACAAGGGAAAATTGGTCCATGGGCAAATTGTAATTTGGGTGTCAGTGCATAATTTTCTTACTTGTAGTCTTGAAATCTCTTGAGATTTGAATTGATTCTGAGTTTTCATTTTCTTTTTTGTTCTCTCTTTAAATTTGAGCAGTGACGAATCTTGTGCTCTTCGATGGAAAGTTTAAGTAGAGTTTGAAACTTCCTTTGTTCTTATTTTGCCCGCCCCTTCTCTCTCTCTCTCTCTCTCTCCTCTCTGGTTTTTGTTTGTTTTTGTTCTTTCTAACTTTATCTATTTGGTTGTCAGTCACTTCAGGAAATCCAAAGTTTTTCTAAAGGGACATGTGTCATGCAATATTGCAGTAGTAAAAGAAAAATATTGTGCTAGCTTGATGCTATCAAACGAGACAGAGCCTGATAGAAATGTTAAAAGAGTAAGCTTAAACCAAAGCGGGAAACTTTTGAGAGACTGGTTGATTGTCTCTCACAGGGAGATAGGATGGTAGATTCTTTGCTTGTGTTTAGACTTTATGTTTAGGACAGGTTATGCACTGGAAAAAGGCAAATGCTGTTCTCTGGTCAATAAGCTTTGTGGGGAGAGTAACCATTTTGTTTAAACATGTCTAGGGGAGATCTTAGAAGGAAAGTGATGTTTCAACTCTTCTTCTTCTTGACAAAGTTGTGTAATATACTTCTTTTTCACCGGAAAGATCTACAAGTTACCAATCATTCCACAAAGTTTTTGCTTCTTGTACAGCTAATAATCATTAACTTAAGACGAAGTGATGTTGAATACTTGCTAATGGGGTCATGCCATAGTGGGAAAGTATGTTTGGCTTAAGACGAGTGGTCTTAGGTTCGAAACCCCTAGGCAATTGGAGGGCTGTGTTGTACACAAAAAAGAAAAACAAAAGTCAAGAACATTACACGGATAATAGGAATAGGAAATGAACTTCAATTGCAAAGCAGGATCATCAGACTATGCTTTCCAACTGTTAAACAATACCAACATCAATTAATGACCAAACCTTTTAATCTAAGATCAAATTGCAAGAAGAGGAAACATAAAAAGTCAACTTTCTGAACATATCTCATACATGGACATTCGCCTTTGCCCCCAGGACTTGAACAAAAAATAAGCAATATGTACAACTACTTGAATAAAGAGAACATTCTCCGTTGCCTTAAGCAAACTATCGATTCAACACCTCTTATACTCAATTTCTTATAAAACGGTAATCCTCATTTTTAATTCCCTTCACTTTCTCAGCAACCAAGCACACCCATACAAACTAATCCCACAACAATTCAAACCAAAAAATCAATCAAACCTCACAACCACACTAAGCTCAAAAAGTGACCACAAAGTTTGCTGACATGGACTTATTAAAATCATTAGATTAATCTAATGATTTGCATTCTTTTAAATGCATTTAAATACACCGATGCTAAATGCAGAGACTCGGGATCCATATGAGAAAATAAGGTGAGTGAAAAAATAAGACGAGTAGGAAATTTACCATTAATATTATTCAGAAGAATCACTATATCCCTCAACACAATGGGTCTTTATTATAAGTAGGGAGGAATTTAAAGATATCAAATACGTTACTAATTTTGTTTAATTTTCGAGTTGACGAAAAGAGGCCAATTTCCAAAGATCCTCCCAAAGCTTCTCATAGACACGAAGCTCATAATGGACATGGTCTGCGGTGGAGTTAGGCAACGACAGTCCATCCTTGGCCAAAACGACAAGCCGATAGTTCTGGCCCGCCACGATCTGAGTGTCGCCGCGGACGACTCTCACAACGAACAATTTCTTGTGGGTTCGCATGTTGTACATGGACACCGCGAAGTCTGCCATCAACTTCAGACGAGGGTCGCTGATGTTCTCTTTAGCTATGGGCTTCCAACCGCAGGCAAGAGGCCGCGGCGAAGTAACAGCAGCCACCAGCATCAGAGGAAGGAGAAGGCCAATTAGTGCCAAGAGGAGCCACTGAGGTTGAGGACGCATCTTCTTCGGTAAGTCAGTGGGGAAAAGCCAAATTTACTATTTTCTCAGTCGAGGGATGGACAAGTTACGTTGGCCATATATTGGTGGATAGACAAAAATGTGTGTGGAAGGTTACAGAAAATTATGGCAAAATTTGGAGATGAACTCAGAAATTTGAGGTCCAAAAATTATGGAAATTGGATGTATAAAATTTTATGAGTTACGGCAGGGAGTAATCAGTTTCTTCTTTACTTATTTGAAGTCGTTCCTGCTAAAATATGAAAACTATGAGAGAATATTTGTTTGTGGAAATTTTCTGTGTATTCTTCTCCTTGTAGGAGGTCATATTTATAATACAACGAAACCTGAATGGGCAAGTAAATAATAAATTCTTAAATCTATTTACAGTAGGAAATCAGGAATTAAAGTAAATCAATTACAATTATAATAGGAATTCTTTGTGTGTAAGGAAAGTAAGTCAATATCCATAAGTCACGCCAACACTCCCCCTCACGTTGGTGCATAGATGTCGCCAATGCCCAACTGATCTAGTGAATTGTGGAATGCTTTACTGGAAATCGCCTTTGTCAAAATATCCGCCAATTGATCCTCGGATTTCACAAAAGGAAACTGAAACACTTTAGCCTCAAGCTTTTGTTTGATGAAGTGTCGATCCACCTCAACATGTTTAGTACGATCATGTTGAACCGGATTCTGTGCAATGGCTATAGCAGCCTTGTTGTCACAAAAGAGATTCATTGTGGATGTAGGTTTATACCCAAGTTCAGTAAGCAACTTTCTTAACCAAAGAAGTTCACAAATCCCTTTAGTCATGCCTCTGAACTCGGCTTCTGCACTGGATAAAGCTACTACATTCTGTTTCTTGCTTCTCCATGTCACCAAATTACCTCCCACGAATGTGAAGTAACCCGATGTGGATTTTCTATCTGTTACATTACCTGCCCAATCTGCATCTGAATAACCATCAATATTTAGATGACCATGCTTTGAGAACATAAGTCCTTTTCCAGGTGCAGACTTCAAATATCTAAGTATCCGAAGAACTGCATTCATATGGTCTTCACTTGGAGAGTGCATAAATTGACTGACAACGCTCACCGCATAAGCAATGTCTGGTCGAGTATGTGACAAATAGATCAATCTTCCCACTAACCTTTGGTATCTTTCTTTGTTAGTTAGAACTTGATCCGGATATTCTCCAAGATGATGATTCTGAACAATAGGAGTGTCCGCAGGTTTACAATCTAGCATTCCTGTGTCTGTCAACAAGTCTAAGACATATTTCCTTTGAGAGAGAAATATGCCTTGCTGCGATCGAGCCACCTCAATTCCCAAGAAATACTTGAGTCCACCTAGATCCTTCATCTCAAACTCCGTAGCCAGATAGTCTTGTAGCTGTGATATTTCCTGTTTATCATTCCCAGTAATAATCATATCATCAACATAGATTATTAATGCTGTTACCTTCCCTTTTCGATGTTTCAAGAACAGAGTATGATCTGAGTTGCACTGTTTGAAACCATTGTTCTTCATTGCCATGGTGAACCGTCCAAACCATGCACGTGGTGATTGTTTCAATCCATACAATGCTTTTCGTAACCTGCAAACTGTTCCAGTCTGAGTAGTATTATATCCAGGAGGAATGTCCATGTACACCTCCTCCGTGAGTTCGCCATGTAGAAAAGCATTCTTTACATCAAACTGGTGTAGTGGCCAATCCAAATTAGCTGCAAGGGACAATAAGACTCTGACGGTGTTTAACTTTGCAACTGGAGCAAAGGTTTCTTCATAGTCTATACCATAGGTCTGTGTGTACCCTTTTGCCACAAGTCTTGCCTTGTATCGCTCGATAGATCCATCTGCATTGTGTTTTATAGTAAACACCCATCTACATCCGATAGTCTTTTTTCCTCGGGGTATAGTCTCCAATGTCCAAGTCTGATTTTTCTCAAGGGCTTTCATCTCCTCTTTTATAGCTTGGACCCACTTAGGATCTTTCAATGCTTCAGAGACCTTGGTTGGAATATGGATAGCAGACAACTGATGCACAAAAGCCTTGAGTGGTTCAGACAGCTTCTCAGTGGATACATGATTTGCAATTGGATACTTGGATGTCTTGCCAATATCAGGTGAATAACGGTTTGGTGGCTTCCCACGATTTTGCCTGAAAGGTAATTGATATCCAATAGTTTTATCATCTAAATGCACAAGTCTAGTAGGAGTAGTTACCTCAAGGATATTCTCAGGAGATTGGTCTGTTGGTACTGTTGAGTTAGAGGGGGGTCTTCATCTTGTTGTTCTGTATTGTCTGTAGGTGTGAGACTCGGATCAGAAATATCTTCGCATGGATCAGGTGGGTCAGGCAATTGATCGCTATGAATGGGCGATTGGTCGCTTTTTGACAGAGAGTAATCTCGTGCTCCAGACTCGGAATGATCAATCATTTCTGTACAAAGGAGAATTTCTTTATTTTCCAAGTTGCTCCAATTCTGCTCTTCACTTCGTATCTCCCCCTGAAGTGTAGAATTGGATGATGGGTCATGGAAGAACAGCTCAGATTCCAGAAAGGTCACATCCAAAGTGACATAGGTTCGTTGGGTAGGAGGGTGATAACAGCGGTAGCCTTTCTGATGAGTGGCATAACCCACAAAAACACAACGAAGCGCACATGGATCAAGTTTGCTACGTTGATTTTTGTGGAGATGAACGAAAGCCACACATCCAAAGATTCGGGGTGTGAGTACCAAAACAGAAGGCAGAGGTCTGTGTTGTGCAAGCACCTGTAAGGGAGTTTTAAAGGTCAGTACACCAGAAGGCATGCGGTTGATCAGATGAACTGCGGTGACAATAGCATCATCCCAGTGATGGCGAGGAACATGAGCGCCAATCAGAAGTGCTCGGGCGGTTTCAAGAAGATGTCGATTCTTTCGTTCAGCAACACCATTTTGTTGTGGTGTCTGAGGACAAGTCGTCTCATGGATAATTCCATGTTGTTGGAAGTAAGTCTGAAAGTCATGATTGACAAATTCTCCACCATTGTTTGAGCGAAGAATCTGGATTTGAGCATTAAACTGAGTTTTCATCTGTTTGTGGAAGGACTGAAAACAGGAAAACACTTCGTTTTTATTCTTCAGCAAATAAAGCCATGTCATCCGTGTACAATCATCGATGAATGTGACAAACCATCGAACACCAGAAGGAGCAGTGATAGGAGAAGGTCCCCAGACATCAGAGTGAATTAACGTAAATGGAGTAGTACACTTGTTCGTACTCAACGGGTAGGGCACACGGTGACTCTTGGCCAAAATACAAGTATCACATGTGAAGTCGGAGTCCTTGAAACCTGAGAATAAATCTGGTATAAGATGCTTCATATAACTAAAAGACGGATGTCCCAATCGACGGTGCCACAACCAGATTTGCTTTTGTTTGCTATCAAAGGGATGTGTCACACTGTTAGCCATGCCGGGACTGAAGTCATCGACATAATATAGCCCCCCTCTCTTAGTACCACGACCAAGAATCTCCTTAGTGTGAATATCCTGAAGCAAACAAAAACTCGGGTAAATGAGTACACAACAATTCAATTGTTCAGTAAGCTGACTAACTGACAACAATTTAGTGGATAAAGATGGAACAAGTAAAGTATTAGATAGTGTGAGAGAGGATGAGAGTGCAACAGTGCCAGCCCCTGTCACAGGATAAGTAACACCATTGGCATTTGCAATACAGGTTCGTCGAGGTTGTGTAGTATTCAGAAAATCATCAGGATCAAACGTCATATGATCAGTTGCACCGGAATCAATTATCCAGCTCTTGGAATCAATCTTATCGGAAGTATGGAATCCATAACCAGTACCATTACTGGTCATATTGCATTGTCCTCGATCTGTAAGAGTAGCCCACCAATTGGGGTAGCCATGCGATTTAAAACAAGTCTCACAAGTGTGTCTCGGATCACCACAATATGCGCAATCTGGTCCATGTGTCGGGGTCGTTAGTCTAGAAGTCATAATCTGTGCAGCGGAAGATGCATAGGATACAGGTTGAGTAGGAATTGGGATCGGAATCTGAGCCTGAGTCGGGGCCGGAGTCGGAGTCGAAATCGGGATCAGGGTCTGAATCAGAGACAAATTCGGGGTTGGGGTCATCATCGGAGTGGGGGTCGGGGTCGTCTTCGGAGTCGGGGTCGGGGTCGTCGTCGTCATAGTCGGGGTCGGGGTCGGGGTCGGGGTCGTCAAAAGAGGATCCTGATTCTGGATCGGGTTCGGGGTCAAAGTCTGCATCTGTAGGAGCGGAGCCATCTGGGCACTCAACTCAACGATGGTTGGTGGAGAATGAGAGAAGGAGTCGGTGGTGCTACCTCCATGAGGGTTGAAAAAATCATCAACCCCCATAGCAGCGGCGGGGGTTTGAAACTAGAGTCAGCAATTCCAAGATAGCCGCTCTGATACCATGCTAAAATATGAAAACTATGAGAGAATATTTGTTTGTGGGAATTTTATGTGTATTTTTCTCCTTGTAGGAGGTCATATTTATAATACAACGAAACCTGAATAGGCAAGTAAATAATAAATTCATAAATCTATTTACAGTAGGAAATCAGGAATTAAAGTAAATCAAATACAATTATAATAGGAATTCTTTGTGTGTAAGGAAAGTATGTCAATATCCACAAGTCACGCCAACAGTTCCTTCCTTGAATTGTTACAGTTATTTCAGAGTTTAATTAGTTTTCCTCTTTAATCTTTCTTAATTGATTGCACTATGTCCATGCATCTGCATGGTAGCTCTGAGTTTTTGCTGAGGCACAGCAAGCTTTGGAATGATGATCTGATCTTGATCTTGATCTTCGTAGCCATGAAGGAATTTAAGTACAAATTAGTGCATCCATGTGAGATGAATTGATTCATTAACAAGTCAGTGACCAATTGATATCGAAACTACACTTCATATATAAACCCTTTGCCAATTTATTAATATTGGGTCTGACTAAAATAGACCCATACAACTAAAATACTCTAGACAATAACCCACCTATTTTATTACATTTAAATAAAACTCAATTTTTAATTGGATGCCAAAGTGTTCATGTGTTTTGACATACTTACAAATCATGCCATCAACCCTTCTTTGTTGCTGAACATTTTTCTCCTTAAAAAAATCCCTTAAGTTTAGGATTTCAATAATGTTTTTTACTAGGCATTCGAACGTGGTTTCTATTTTTTTAATCCCTAAATTTCCTCTAGGTTGTGGAACCAATCAATTTCAAAAACATACGACACTAATTACACACCAAGTTTTAATTATATATAAAATAAATAAATAAAACTGACCGACAAAACCTATGCAAAATTGAAACACCATTATGACATTGACTAGCAAACAATTTGTTGGAAAAAAAAAAAAAAAAAGGTTAAAAATGCAATTAGGGGTACTTTAGGAATTCAAAAAATATAACATTTAATATGTTAAACTTGATTAGGTAACTTGCTTAAGTGGATTCTAGTAACCGGATTTTACTTATAAAAATTAAGTGTAATTTATAGAAAAATAAAAGGATGGGCTGTAAGTAAGAAAAATGAATTTGAAGGGGAAAATTCAAATTTTATAAAACACAGGTACCTAAGAGTGGATGACAAATTATTTGGGGCACAGTTTTCTTTGAGAGCTGATTTTCCCACTTCTCTTTTATCCACTTACACTCCTTTTGTTTGAAATTGTATGTTCTCACTCCTCTTTTGTCCACTTACACTCCCTTTTTTGTTATAATAAAAACTATTAAAAAACAAAAGGGAGTGTAAGTTGACAAAAAGGGAGTGGAAAAATCATCACCTTTTTCTTAATATGATACATTAATTTCTTAGAACCCACACCATCCTCTATACAAATATAAATATATAATACAAACATCCCTTATATATCAACCTAGCTAGTTAGCTAATTATTGCACAAATGCATGTACCATATAGACTATAAATACCCCAACACTCTTCATTCCTTCCACCAAAATTTGACTTTTCATTCGTTACCATCAAACATCAGTATTTTAATTTCTCTCTTACTCCCTCTCACACAGGAAAAAAAAAGGAAAAAAAAAAAAAAAAGAAGAAGAAGAGAAGGAAAAATGGTGAATGTTACAAATTGTCTTTACAGAGTTGTAGTATTGATGATTCTACAATCATTGGTTGTTGAGAGTGCATTCATTTACAATGTCCTAAGTTTTGGAGCTAAGCCTAATGGTGCAACGGATTCCACCCAAGCTTTTGTTGATGCATGGTCTGCAGCTTGTGCCTCCAACGATTCCACTACCATAAGTGTACCAAAAGGGAGGTATTTGCTTCCCTCTGCTATCAAGTTTAGAGGTGACAAATGCAAAACCCTAGATATTACTTTCCAGATCGACGGAACGTTGATTGCTTCATCTGATTACCGTATTCTAGGCCAAGCTAACAACTGGCTCAGCTTCGAACGAGTTACCGGTGTTTCCATCGTTGGAGGCACACTTGATGCCAAAGGTACTGCCTTGTGGGCTTGCAAGTTAGCTGCAAGCACTGGTTGTCCCAACGGAGCCACGGTCAGTAATTTGCTTCTTCTTTTCATTTGTGATTGTGAACCAACATAGCAACAATTAGTAATTTATCTTTTTCTTGCAATGATAATTCTTGTGTAAGCTTGTGGTCTAAGTTACCCTACAAGTATATTCATCATGTTCTCTTACTCATTTCTTTTAAGTTTCTTCCAATGCAGAGTCTGAGATTTACAAACTCCAAAAACATTAGCATCAATGGACTAACGTCATTGAACGGCCAAATGTTCCACATTGTGGTAAACGGTTGCCAAGATGTTTACATTCGAGGAGTCAAAGTCAATGCGGCTGGCAATAGCCCAAACACTGATGGCATCCATGTCCAATTGTCAAGAAATGTTGCAATTTTCAACACATCCATCAAAACTGGTGATGATTGCGTCTCTATTGGCCCTGGCATGAAGGACTTGTGGGTCGAACAAATATCATGTGGACCTGGCCATGGCATTAGGTTAGATTTTAGCTCTTGCTTTGCATAGCTATATATATTAAGGTTGCAATTAAACCCCTTAATTATTGTTAGTATTAGCATTGCCATTGTGGTCTAGCCCCGTGGAAAGGGCCTTGACTTGCATACCAATGGTCTCAAGTTCAAACTCCGTGGCACATTAACAATGTGTGTGTGTGTGAGAAAATCTCATCCCCCAATCTCTTGTATGAAAAAATAGTTGGCATTAGCATTGGCTTATGCATGCATGGGTGTGGTGATTGCAGCATAGGGAGTTTGGCCAAAGACTTGGAAGAGGAAGGAGTTCAAAATGTGACGGTTAGAAACGCAATTTTCAAGGGTACTCAAAATGGGCTGAGGATTAAGTCTTGGCCTAGACCTAGCAGCGGCTTTGTCCAAGGTGTTCAATTTATTGATGCTGTAATGCTTAATGTCCAAAATCCCATTGTAATTGATCAAAAATACTGCCCACGCAATATCAACTGCCCTGCTCAGGTAATAAAACTAAGTAATTTGTACTATTTTGATGTTATATTATCATATCAAATGGAAACTCTGTCTGATGCACATATTTCCATCTTTGTTCAATCTACAGGCATCAGGTGTGAAAATCAGTGACGTATTGTACCGAAACATTCAAGGAACATCAGGAAGAGCAGTAGCAATAAAATTCGATTGCAGCGCAACAAATCCATGCAGTGGGATACGACTCGAAAACGTGAGTTTGACCTACCGGAATCAAGTGGTTCAATCACATTGTACCAATGTAAATGGAAATACTTCTGGCATTGTTCAACCAAATAGTTGTCTGTAATACTGAAGAACAGATTACGCGTGAAGTACTTGTACATATGATATACACACATTTTGCAAGTGAGTAGTGAGTATCTGTGCATTAATATAATTTTTTTTTTTTTTTTTTTTCCAAAGCATTAATATTCTTTCATTGTATTGTTAATATAAAAGCATGAGAATATCCTGTGGATTTCAATATTGCTAGAGATAGCATGTACATAAATATCATTTCACGTGATATATAGTCTTACTGAACTTGCAATTTACTTTTCTACGTTACTTGTATAACAAACAGAACTTTCAAGTTGGTCTACATTGATAGTTTTGCCAGTTTAATAAGCAAAAAAGCGCACTCAAGAGGGAAAGAATGGTTTTCTCAAAACCGAACTTAACGAAGAAGCAAGCATTAATTTTCCAAGTAAAGCATTCCTATACCAATATAATAATATTATTACACGATTATAGAACACTGAACACATACGGAAAGAGAGAGGACTAAACCACATTTATTAGGTTGTGTAACTGCCCAATAAGCAATTCTCTCTAAACAGATGACTTAAGGCCAATGATACCTGCCAAAAAGTCAATGTAACAAATATAGGAAAGAGTTTGGGGGATGAAAAGGGAAAAGGGGGAGAAACAATAACCCTACTACTGACTTTTAAAGAACAATTTTCTTGCATCAACAAAAGGCTAGAGAAGTGAAATACATACCACATCCAACTCTTGCTCCTGCATTCCCAGTAGTCTTGCTGAGTTCATGTCCACCTGTTACATTAACAATAACAGACATCAGGGAACAGCTTCAATGGTGGACATGAATCAGAAGATAAATCCACAGTACTGCAATTTGTACTAGAAAACAGAAATTTGAAATAACCGAAGATGGCAGAGCAAGTTATTGCAGAAAAGGCAGAAGCCAATTTGGCAGTGTTTTTTAATTTCTCAGCACCATTGTGCCAAGTATAAATCATCGTTCTGTATGTCATACGAGGAGATACTAGACAAATTACAAAAAAATTTCACCAGTTTCTCCACTTCAAGCTTTCAGTGAATCCTTTCACTCCTAAAGGGGGTTCATATTCAAGATAGCGCATATTTTTCCCCGACTCTTAGAGCATTCCAGTTCCAAATATCACATATTCAAAACTTTCCAAATTTCATATCTGCAGCCATGCGGGGAGCCAGGGACCAAGGCAATTGATCCAAAATAAAACCCTTAACTAAAATAAAAGCAGCAGTTTCTCAACAGAAACTTAGCATGCAAATTATATGTATATATCTTCCTCTCTCTCATCTCTCAATCTCTCTTCATTTGGTTAGTAAGAAATCTACAATTTATGTAGCTTAATAGTAAGAAATTAATTTCACTTTTGGATGAAAACCTTCACATCAATCATCAGGACATTACCCCAGGGATTGATCCCAGACAACAAAACTTAAAGGAGTATCTATATCACAGTTCCAACAATTTGAACTGTCCGGATCTATAAAGTAATATGGTACTGTAGTATCATAACATCATGGAAACATTCAAACAAAAACATACCAGCATAAAGAATGCACAAAACTCCAATCTGCATTCATATGATATTAACTATCACAGGACAAATGGAAAAGTATTGCAAAAAAAAACATATGATTTTAAACACGATGAGAGAAACAAGTAAATTCACCCACTTCTAAAACTCTTGAATTCAAAGCAAAGTGCCAAGAGATGTGCAAGAGAAATTATTTCTCACGTGTAAAGACCTAAGTAATTGGACTCAACTAGGTGGATGAGCACTTCATAAAATGTTGTGTGATTGACACAAACCTGGCACAAGTGAAATAAAATTACACGGCATGATAATAAGAATGAAAATAATTTAGACTTTAACTCTGAGGACATTGACATCTTTGTGATATAAGCTCAAAAAGATGCTTCGCAAAATCACAGAACATTCATCAATTGTATTACAGTATGTAAGTAGCCTTACAGGATTAATGACTTCCAAAAGAAAATATTTTGAATGTCACTACAGAAGGTTTCAATCCCCATGGAAAGAAAAACAATCGCTACCAAATGGGTAACCCAACCTCTCCTCTACCCCTGGCCCTCCCTCCTCTCCCATCCCTGCATATGTGCATCATGTTGCCTTTTCATGTGCCCAATTTGGGCAGAGATCTTGTGCTTAACAATAATACTCACACCCAATGCGCAAAATATCTGAATGATATTTGGTTGTATATCAGAGTCGAAGCTTTCTGTTGCTGCTTGTTTGGTTTGCAATTGGTATGGTTTACTCTGTGTGTGTGTGTGTGTGTGTGTGTGTGTGTGTGAGAGAGAGAGAGAGAGAGAGAGAGAGAGATGGAATGGGGCGAGGGAGACGGGGGTGGGCAGTGTGGGGCTAGGGGAGGAGGGAGGTGACATGAAATTTATAGTTAAGACCCACACCACAGGTCTCAGCATATTTTGAAGCATGTGAAAATCCATAGCGGCAAGATATATTTCATGATTCTGTTTGTCATGAAGAGGATGTTACTAAACAAAGTATTAAAAAATTTCCGAGGAAAATAATTTTCCAGTTCCTCCCCTTCAAGCTTTCAATGAATCAGTTCACTCCTAAAGGGAGTTCATCCTCAAGATGGCTCATAGTTTTTCCCTCCTATTATAGCATTTCCACCAGTTCCAAAGTATTACAGATTCAAAATCTTCCAATGCTTTCAGATATGCAGCCATGCAGGGAGCCAGGGACCAAGAAATTGTTCCAAAACGAGCTCCTCAACAAAAATAAACGCAGCCGTTTCTCAACAGAAATATAGATGCAGATTAACCCTCTCTCTCTTCATCTCTCTCAATATCAATCTATCTTTATTGGGTAAGTAAGAAATATATAATTAATGTTAGAATAATGGTAAGGAATCAAGTTAGAAGCTATGGACATCACAGCAATCTGATAAAACCATATGATACTGCAGTACCAGTCTCATGGAATCATTCAAACGAAAAAACACCAGCACCAAAATCCGATCCATATCCATGGTATTAACAATAGCAGCACAAACAGGAAAAGAATGCATAGAATTTATTATAAAAACACATGATTTCAGACACACTGAGAAGGGCAACACACAACACGTAAATTCACCCACTCTTCTAAAACTCCTGAAGTCAAAATGAAGTGATAAGAGATATGCTAGTGAAATTATTTCTAAAGTATGAAGAGCTAAGGAGACAAGTTTTTGAATCAAAAAGGTGAACGAATGCTACTTAGATGTTGTGTGATTGACACAAACCTGACAAAGTGAAGGAAAAATTTTCATCGCATGATGATAAGAACGACCATAATTAAGTCTAAATGCAACGAGATTGACACCTTTGCAATATAAGCTCCAGAAGATGCTATGAAAGTGCAAATGTATTAAGCAAACAATCATCCAATCAAATTGTACATTCTTACCTTTGCCAAGATCATCAGGATCAGCATGCACTACAACTGCCCTCCCAAGAATGGAATGAGGTCCGCTTAGTGGAATCTAAAATTGATATCGAGAACTTAGATTATAGAAAAAGGGGAACACTCCAAACAAATAAAATGATTTCATTGGCAATAATATTCTAGCATTGTAGATAACCTATGACACACACACACACATCCACATTTATATATATATATATATATATATATGCATGTTTCAATTAAAAGACATCAGCTAGACGCAATGTTACAATTTTAGAGGATTTGAGTGAACAGAGAATGAATCAAATTACCTGCCAGTCCTTAAGAGAAACCTCAGCAACTCCTGCAGAGTGCAAATTTAGTAAAATACTGAGCTATATGTATCTGAGGAACCATTCCATCTGGTGTACAATACTACATTACACACAGAAACCAATACTTTTCATACCATCTGGGCCTGCAACAACGTTACCCAAATCACCTGCGTGACGCTCCTTATCTGAAGGAGCTCCATGGTCCTTCTTCAATGGATTAAAATGAGGTCCTAATAAAAAAACAACATCAAAATATAAAACTTTACTAGTTTACCAACAGTGAACCAAGAAAAACAAATGAGAAAATTAAAGCCCATTAAAGAAAAAGCCAACATTGAAAATTGAGAATTAAAGCTGAAAATTATAGAGAGATAGAAATCTTTTACCAGTGGAATTGCAACCATTGGAGGTATCACCAAGAGCGTGAATATGGAAACCATGGAGGCCCGGAGAGAGCCCAGTAATTCTCCCTTTTACTTGTGTAGGCCCTGTTTATATTTAAATTACCAACAATTAACACCAAAACCCAGAAAAGCACACACGCCGCAGAGAGAGAGAGAGAGAGAGAGAGAGAGAGAGAGAGAGAGAGACAGTGAGAGACCGCTGGTATCCTGAACGAAATGAAGAGAGCCCCGGACTTTGGAATCTCCGGTGATAAGAGCAACTGCTTTCACACTACCCATGTCCTCTGCCTCCTATTTCACGAGTTTCCTGTCTTTTCGACTCGACTCTGCGTAAGCTATATATCTCCAGAGTTTTTCTTATTTAGATTTTATATTTAAACCTCACACTTCTTTTTGTTTACTATAATATTTAAATCATTAAGTTGTAAGTTTTCTTATTATGTAAAAAGATAAAAAATATCATCCAACTTAATAATTAACCTTAGTACATCTATAGACACACCACACACCCCAGAGTGCTGCTATTTCCACCCATTGTCTTATTTTCCCACCCACTTTATCTTCTCACCTACCCTATAAACTTAAATAAACACAAACCTATCTTTCCACCCACCATTATTTCTAAAATACCATTTAATTGTATTTCCATATTTGCTATTACAATAAAATAAAAAAAAATTATATAAAAAACAAAAAAAAAATTTCTTCAATTAGCTTATCCCCACCCCAACCTTCTCCTCTGGCGAAAACCCAACAGTCAACAACACCATGACCTTACAAACATTTAACTCTCCTTCTTCAACCAAAGAAAAACTCTCCTTCTATTGCCAACGAAAAAAAAAACACTCACCTTCTTATCACCCACAAAAAAAAAACAAAAAAAACTCACATTGATTGCTCTGTTTGTTCCAGAAAATAAAAATAAATTTGCTTTATTTTATTTTAATTTCAGAGATTGCAATAGAGGTGTTATTTGAGTTTGAAATTTAAAGGAAAGAAAGAGACAAAGGAAGAAAAGGAAATGGCCATGAGTTTCTGTTAGTTTTAGAGTTGCCCAAAAGCTCAAAGTTGATGTAATTATGGGACTACTTGAGCTTTAGAGTTAGTGAAGAAAGAAAAACAATTGGATTATGTGTGACTGAAAATAAAATTGGGGTTATGAGTTTGCAAGTTTAGATTTTCTTATAGTTCCTAATTTTTGAAGAATGCAGGGAGAGAAAGATGTTGATTTCATTTTGTTTGGTGGGTTGGGTATGAAGATGGGTGTGAATTTTGAACAAAAATAAAAAGAAAAATAAAATATGGTGTGGGTGTGTGTGAGAGAGATTGAGAGAGTTGTCCTCATAAGTCATTTTACAAAGAAGTAAATTTATCTTTAAAATTTTGAAAATAAGGTGGGTGGGAAAATAGGACAGGTGGGTGGACATAGCAGCACTCCACACCCCACCACTCTTCATATTAAGTTTTAGAAACCTCATTCCAAATTCCTGTTTACAAACTCACTCACTCACTCACTCTCTCTCTCTCTCTCTCTCTCTCTCTCTCTCTCTCTCTCTCAACAATACCCAAGTGTTAGAATTCCAGTTACAGTTCTTGGAGAGAGGTAAAGCTGTTCTCTTTCTCTATAAAGTATTAAATTTCAGATTTGGGGTTTCATTTGTTTGTGTTTTTTTTTTTTTTGGCTGGGAACAAAGAAAATTGTAAGGTTTAAATAGAAAATCTCTTTTAGTTCTTATTTTTTCAGTTTGGTGTGTATTTAAAAGTAGTTTGAGAAGATAGTAAGGTTTTTTTAGAAATTGTGAAAATTTAAATTAAAAGTTGGGGTGAACTAAGAGAAGTGTGGGGTTTAAATAGAAAATCTCTTTCTATTTAAACCATGCACTTCTTTTGTTCACCCCACATTCTAAGTTCACCTCACTATTTTTCTAAACTATCCCCTAAATACATACCCAGTAGAAGAAAAAAAAAATTAAAAACTCATCAACCTCACACACCCCACACCCTGCTATCTTGCCCCTCATTACTCTAAGTTCACCTCAACCTCACATTACTTAAAGAGATAAAAACACTATTGTCAAATGTGTAGCAACATTGAGAATGAACTAAGAGGTTTTGTGATGAGAAGATGAGAGTGCAGTAGATTTTTCGGATTGAAAGAGAAGAGTAATCTTAGAGAAATTTGTGTTTTTCCAAAGCTTAATATGAAGAATGGTGGGGTGTATGTATAAATGTACTAGGGTTAAGTATTAAGTTGGATGACCTTTTTTGTCTTTTTACACAATAATAAAACTTAAGAGCTTAATGATTTAAGTATTTGGGTGAACAAAGAAAAGTGTGGGATTTAAATAGAAAAACTCTATATTCATCCAATTCGCCAATTATTTTGTTGGTTTTTTAATTGCCACTTGTTGAGGCCCAAGAAAGTTCGATTTACATTTTGTTGAGAATAAAATCCCCACAATTTAGGAGATTGTATATACCATAATTATTGTAATCCCATCATATATGGGTCAACCTTAATTCTAGCATAGCAGTAACTTATTTCCTAGAATAGCACTTTGTTGTAGCCATATGTACATATGTATCTATACATTGAATCAATTATCAAATAAACAATTCATTCTCCAATTTTATTACATTTTAGTCCTCGAATTCGCAAAATGACTAATGTAGTTCCTTAACTCCACTTTAGTTAGCAGTCCGGCCATCACATCTGCTACTTTTTCTTCTACCAAATAGATATGGAGGACATTTTCGTCCCAAAAAAGATATGGAGGAAATGACAAAAAGGATCTGGTTTTGCTATTTGTTTCTTTTTCCTTTTGTTATACAAGTGATAATCTACTTTAAATTCATTTAAATTATGGAAGGAGAATTCGAATTCTAGTGCAGAATAGAGAGCACATCTGCTCTAGCCAACTTAACTAAGCTCATATCTAATATTGTTTGTTGCTGTTAAAATAACATGAGAATATGCAAAGTGCGGGGCGACAAGAGGATCCGAACATAGCACAGCAACAGTTGGCTTTGGGTGTGAAGGATCCAAACTATATATATTCATTTTTGTTAAATAATTAATTGAATGGATGGCTCTAGACTAGAACTACTAATTTTATATTTTCATATTTACCCATCAAAAAAAGAAAAAGAAAACCAATAGTTAATAGATATATATTTGATAAGGCTAAATTGTAGCAATGGTCCCTTGATTATGACCCAACTTTACTTTTTGTTCCTCATGTTGCAAAATTATTATGGTTGCCCTTCAATTAGATCTCGCGTTGCACCATTAGTCATTTCCGTCAATTCTGTTTGTTTTTTCTTCAAAATTGATCACATGTCAAGCACATGATAGATATTTTAGGGATAACTAAGACTTTTATCCAGCCACCACCTCCTTCTATCTAAACCCAACCGCGCACCATCCTCTTCCCCACAAAGCTGCCCATCCATCTACCTCACCGACCTAGCAACCTAAACCATCCCAGATGGCTCAAAGCCTCCAGCACCTTTTGGTGATAAAATCCAAGTCTCCTCTGGTATGTCAACCACTTCCCCTCCAAATCATGGTGGATTTCATCTGAACATAGTAAAATGCATCAGCATGGTTTTCTTTGCCTCCAACCAATGAGGCGTAGCTCAACTTTGAGTGACTCAAGAGCTCCTTATCCTCTCAAAAAGTCAACTTGATGTTAAAATCAACTTCCCCAATCATTAAACCCTCCTTCCCCACATGTTGGGCTGATTTTTTTAATGAGTTTATTTATCTAATAAATATTTTATATAGGATTTCCCAATTTCCCTTTAATTTTAAGAAAATTTAACTTTGTTGACGAAAAGACTAATAATGCAACACGAGAAATTGAAGGATGGCCATAATAATTTTACGACACAAGGCACGAAAAATAAAGTTAAGTCTTATTTGAGGACCATTGCTACAATTTAGCCATTTGGTAACAACTACTAATAATTTATTTCGTTAATTTTGTTTTGTTTCTGAGCGAACTCTCTGTTCTGGTCCGTCGTCATTGATTGAGATTTGAGATCGTTTCCTTGGCAATTGCCATTGAAGAGCAGAAACGTCGATCCGTTGAAATTGTATTTGTTGATTGTTTCTTGCTTTATCAGTCATTGGCATTTGTAATTGTAATTGATCCGATAGAGAAATGAGGGAGATAATAAGCGTACACATAGGACAAGCAGGGATCCAAGTTGGGAATGCCTGCTGGGAGCTCTACTGCCTTGAACATGGAATTCAACCTGATGGCATGATGCCGAGGTATATATATATATATATATATATATATATATATATATATTAATCATTGATTTGGTTTTTTTTTTTTTTGTTTTCATTTTTTACTTTTATTTTTATTTCAGTTTTTGTAATTGTCGCTTTCAATTGGGGTGCTGTTTATAGAACTTCAATATATTCTTCTGAAAATGATTCTTTTATCTTTTCTAATTGTAATATTTTTGGGTTTTTGGATTAAAATTCTCCTAGTGTTTGAGATATTGTTTGTACAATTGGGAATTGGCTTATATTTGGCCAATTAATTGCAACAATCTAGTAGATCACAATTTGATTAACCCGAATTCACCGTTGTTTCATTTATTTAGTTGTTTGTTTCCCCTTTTTTTTTTTCGTGGAAAAGAAAACAAAGGAAACAAACATGGCTTGAATCGAAAGGTATTCATGAAAATGGAAATGTGAAGAATCTTATAGTGTGATCAAGAAACTTATGCCCATTCATTTTACTTCTGGATCATTATTGTTATTGTAATTCCAATTTAGAGGAATCTTGAATGAACTTTGGAGTTAATTGAGGATAAGACTCACTTTGTTAATCTCCGCGTTTTGTTAATCTTGAATGGAATCATGAAATATATATATATATATATATATATATATATATATATTTGGGAAAACAGTTGGAATCTATTAAGATTGAACTAGTAATGTGTTGTCTTGTTGAGACTTTTGCCACTAAATCTACTCTTTCAATATAAGTGTCAGTTTCACAATTTCCTTTTTCCTTGCATAATTGATCAGGCTCTCATCTGTTGCTAATCTATCATAAGGTAAGATCCAAAGATAAAAAATTAAAACACAATCTGGAATCATCTATTTATATCGATACCTTCCTACCCAATTTTCTAACCATTGATTGGTGAATGCCTGTTTATGAGTTTGCCTGTGACCCAAGGTGGTTTGTAAGTGGTCTGGGTATGCATGTTATTTTCCATTCTTCTGCTGATTTGTATGAGCTTGTTCACTCAAGATATCTTTCTTTAGTGGTTTCGTGTGTGATATATTCATAACTGGTATTTGGTGCAGTCTTCAGTAGTAATATTGTTCTGATCTCTCGAACAATGCATTTAATTTTGTTTTGTTTTATCTTTTTTTCTTTGATTTGTGATCTAGTTTTTGAGTAATTATTATAAAGTCATCTTTCAATTCCTTATTTGCAGGTGTACTTTAATATTTATGGATTTTATGTTAAAATTTATTTTCGTGATTGAGAAAAAACTCACCATGAGATTTATTGAATGGATTGTTTCTGGTCTTAAGAAGATTTATATGTGAATGCAGTGACACCTCTGTTGGTGCGGCACATGATGCTTTTAACACCTTCTTCAGCGAAACCGGTTCTGGCAATCATGTGCCTAGAGCTATATTTGTTGATTTGGAACCCACGGTTATTGATGAAGTCAGAACTGGGACTTACAGACAACTGTTTCATCCTGAACAACTTATTTCTGGCAAAGAAGATGCTGCTAACAATTTTGCCAGAGGACACTATACAGGTATATGAATTTCTATTGCACTGTCAAACTGGCATTTCCTTCTATTATTTTAGTTATAACTGGTTTTCTCTGTTGAATGCTACAGTGGGGAGGGAAATTGTGGACCTATGCCTTGACAGGGTGAGAAAATTAGCTGATAATTGCACTGGTTTGCAAGGGTTTTTGGTCTTTAACGCTGTTGGTGGTGGCACTGGTTCTGGTTTGGGGTCACTACTTCTGGAACGATTGTCTGTCGATTATGGGAAGAAGTCAAAACTTGGTTTCACCATTTTTCCTTCTCCTCAGGTACATACTTGAAAAACTTACAGGTTATTATTTGGATGGAATCATGGAACTTTTACTGCTAAAACTAGTATTTATGAACACAACACAACTTGTCTTTTTCTTATAAATTTTGTAAGCAATATCAGTTTCAATGTTTTATTTTAATGAATTAGTTCTGCTAGCATGGGAATAAATCTTTAGAAAAAGATAGGTCTTAAATTTTGTATGCAATATCAGTTTCAATGTTTATTATACTGCAGGTTTATTCTCATCTGTTGCGACAATATAAATGGTTGGTAGAAACTTAGGAAAGATGACTACTTTGAGAATGACAATTCTTATAAGCTTTTCATTCGGTTATTTTTCACATCTTCTCACTTTTTCATCTGGTTCCACTTAATGGGTTTTCAGTTCTTAATATTACACTATGCATACAAAATCTGAAACTAGAGAGTTTATACTTCACCTTTATTCTCATCTGGAGAGACAACATAAGTGATGGGCAGAAACTTAGGAAAGATTACTTCTTAATACTGTTGAACTATGCATGTGTGGCTTTCTCCAACAACTAATCTCAAAATGTCCAGGTCTCCACTGCTGTCGTAGAACCTTACAATAGCGTGCTCTCCACGCATTCTCTCCTTGAACATACAGACGTGGCTGTGCTTCTGGACAATGAAGCCATTTATGATATCTGTAGGAGATCTTTAGACATTGAAAGACCAACATACACCAACTTGAATAGATTAATATCCCAAATAATCTCTTCTTTGACCACTTCTTTGAGGTTTGATGGTGCCATTAATGTGGACATTACGGAGTTTCAAACTAACCTTGTCCCATATCCTCGTATCCACTTTATGCTCTCATCTTATGCCCCTGTAATCTCTGCTGCAAAGGCTTACCATGAGCAACTATCAGTTCCTGAGATCACAAGTGCTGTATTTGAGCCCTCAAGTATGATGGCCAAGTGTGATCCAAGGCATGGGAAGTACATGGCATGCTGCTTGATGTACCGTGGTGACGTTGTACCAAAGGATGTAAATGCTTCTGTAGCTACCATTAAAACAAAGCGAACAGTTCAATTTGTAGACTGGTGAGTAGAGTTTCCGTACATCTAGTTTCTTTAAAATATAAGCCTAAATAATACTTGCACCAAAATTGATGAATTGGGACTTGCTTTGTTATTGGTTTTATAATTTCAGTTCTTGCAGTTCTGACACAGGCTCTTCTAAAAATTAAGCTTGCATGATAAACGTTTATTTGATGAATGAGTTCTCCATGTTGATTCTTTCAGGTGCCCAACTGGTTTCAAATGCGGTATTAACTACGAGCCCCCTTCAGTGGTGCCAGGTGGTGATCTTGCCAAGGTGCAACGAGCAGTTTGCATGATAAGCAACAACACTGCCGTCGCTGAGGTGTTCTCCCGAATTGACCATAAATTCGACCTTATGTATTCCAAGCGGGCGTTTGTGCATTGGTATGTAGGTGAAGGAATGGAGGAAGGTGAATTCTCAGAAGCCCGTGAGGATCTTGCTGCTCTTGAAAAAGACTATGAGGAAGTTGGAGCAGAAGGTGCTGATGACGAGGGTGAAGGGGAAGGTTACTAAAACTTAATACTTTGGGATTCAGAAGCTCTGTCTCTTCCTTATTTTGTTTCTCTAGCTGCATGTTTTTATGTTCTTCATCTTTTGAATGACATGTACATTGTGTTATGGAAAAATGCATGATAAGCAAAAGACTCGAAACAAGTTTTACCTTTATTGACATCCCTTATCCCTACTCCATCCACCATGTCCTTGCATAAGAGGAAGGTTTCTACACCGTCCTGGGACCAACCAATCATGTTCTCTAGCTTCTGGTAGTCCCTTGTATGCTCATGGAAAACTACAACAGCGGATCAATCACAAATTTAATTAAGGTGTGACTCAATGCATTCGGGACATCTCCGAAGAAACTTGCAAGGAGTGCCTTGGTGCAATGAGTGAACTTCTAGATCAAAGTCGTGGAAGGTGAGAGTTTATTATGCGTTTATTTATGGTGAGTTTTTTATAAATAAAAAAAAATCGGGAGATTTTATTCGAAGACGTAATCAAGCTAGTACATAAACATCTAATGTGGCCAAATCACATACCACACATGGGACCCTCCATAACGAGTAACAAAGCCAGCAAGCTCATGTGCTGCTTTATTCCCTCTATGAGATGTAAACGAAAAGTTCACCATCTCCAGTTCTTGAGCAAGCTTTCGAATGTCAAAGGACAATGCCCTCCAAGGTGACATCAAGTGCCATATCCCCGTTGATCATGCGAATAAGTTCCCAATTCCAGTTCCACTTTCCTGTACTGTCGACGATGGGAGTCCAGCAACCATATATGGTGAGAGTTAAACCATATATTATAGAATGACGATTTCGCTGCCTTTATCCAACCAAGAAGTTTAGGAGTTCTCAAAGGCTTAATATCACAAAACGTCCATAAGGTTTATGAAACTATCAGATTGCATCCTTAATGTTTTTTTATTGTGTCATTCGTGGTACTAATGTGTGATCACAAATGGTCCCTGCCGTTAGGTTCTGTCAAAAACTCCGTTAGTTTGCTGACGTGGAACATATATATATATATATATATATATCACAAAACATCCCTGAGGTTCACGCATCTGTCACAAATGGTACATACGAATTTTTTTTATTTTTTCAATTAAAATTCATAAAATTTTGGTTTTCTTTTTTAAATTATTTAAAAATATATATTGTATTTTAAATACACGTGACACTATATTATTGAAGATGTGGGCTTCACATATATGCCACATCAACAAATTAATGAAGTTTTTAAAAAATAATTTAAAATTCATAAAATTTAAAAATGAAAAAACCATTTATAGAAGGATTTTAACCTTGAGGACCATTTATGAACCCTAAACCCTTGGTTTTTTCATTTTTAAATTTTATGAATTTTAAATTATTTTTTAAAAACTCCATTAGTTTGTTGATGTGGCATACACGTGGAGCCCACATCTTCAATAATATAGTGTCACGTGTATTTAAAATACAATATATATTTTTAATAATTTAAAATTCATAAAATTTAAAAAATAAAACTAAAATTTTATGAATTTTAAATTAAAAAATTAAAAAAATTTGCAGAGACCATTTGTGATAGGTGCGTGAACCTCAGGGATGTTTTGTGATATATATATATATATCAGTCCCCTTTTATTGAGGGATCCCTCAAATAATTTTATTTGAGGGACGCCCTTTAGGGTACCCTATAAATTTTTTTTCAACGATCCAAACAATCTATTTTTTAGGTCTTCATTCATAGATCATCCTTACAAAAAATTAGACAAATCGAAAACTGTTTCGATATCCAATTGTGTCTTACAAAATCAATGAACACGGTGCTTCAAGAAAGTACTAAAATTTCAAGAACTCAATTGAATGATCAAATGATATCGGATTCAAGTGATTTTTTGTAGAGATGATCTTTGAATGAGTATCTACAAAATAGACGGTTTGGATTAGTGAAATACAATATGGAGTGGGCCCTACAAGGGGTGTCCCTCAAATAAGCTTATTTGAGGGATCCCTCAATGGAAGCTCTCTGTATATATATATATATATATGCCACGTCAGCAAACTAATAGAGTTTTTTACGGAACCTAACGGCAGGAACCATTTGTAATCACACAGACTAACCTTGAGTACCACGAATGACAAAAACAAAAAACATTAAGGATGCAATCTGATAATTTCATAATCCTTAGGGACGTTTTAAGATATGAAGCCAAAATTCAAAACAAGTAACATCAGTAATGCTCTTTAATTGCATAATTACTTCACGTTTACCAATTAAAGATGCACAATTATTGGTTGGCTAGGAATCTAGAGGCCTAAATTAAACAAATTATTGATTTATGCATGTTGCTCTCTTTTTTTTTTTGGTCGAAAATGATATTTCATTAATGGGGGACAAACTCCCGGAAACAAGAACAAAGCACAGGGAAAGTCCCAACCAGTAGGTAGGACAATCAGAAACAACCAACTACATAAACAAAGTAAGTTGCAAAAAAGCAAATAAACAAAGACGCCACCCACACTAAGGCTACATCGTCCAACCTTGCAGATTGCAAGCAAGCAACTAAGAAGTGGGGGCAAGGGCGACCATCATTGTTGAGAACATGCACCAGCGAAGATGGTGGTTTGTTGACCCAGGTGACAAGGTTCATCCTGGCACTTGCCAGAGTCGCAGTGTCATCTGCTACCACATTAGCTGTTCTTGGACACCAAGCCCAGCTAGTATCAACAAAATTTGGATGGTCAAGGTGCTCCTTAATCTTACAAAGGAAAGGATACAACTCCCACTGGCCTCTCGAAATGTTTCCTTGCACTCCATGAATCACTTCTCTACAATCAATCTCAAGCTGAACCTGACGAAATTGATGCTCAATAGCAAAGAAACATGCTTCTACAGCAGCTAACGCTTCCGCTTCCAATGCATAATTTGCCGAACAAGGACACGCCTTGGCTGCAATAAAAGATCCAAGATGATTTCTAGCAATTAAACCAATGCCACCTTGTTGAGAATCTGCATACCAGGCTGCATCAATGTTTATTTTAAATTTCGGGGCAAAAGGGGGGCACCAAGTATGAATTCTCTGCTATAGAGGGGCGGAAGGCCCTCTAGTTGCCACCATGTGAGCTTTTGCTCTCGAAAAATCAGAGATAGCAGAAGAGGATGCAATCACAGTCGCCCTCGGGGATGGACTACAACTTTCCATAACCGCCTTCCAGCGTGACTTCCATATATTCCAGCAAGTGATGGCCAAAGATGATGCTCTCTATTCTTGCTTATTTTTCATTTGGAAAAGATTAACGTCCAACAACCAACAATTTCTTCACCATCACTACATAGAGCTAGTGTTCAATTACCTGCTAATGATCTGTCGCACACTTTTGTGTAGGTAAAATATGTGTATTAATTTTTGCTATATAATTTTTTTTTTCATTTTGTATTGTTTTGTTTCTACGTTGGGCCCTCATGGATGATTAATTTTGGTCGATTATAAAGAAATTGTCCAATTCTGTTAAGAGATTTGACGGACACCTTGTATGCACTGGCAGATCCAAGAATTTTTCAACGGAGGTGCAATTTTTAAAAGCTAAGAGCTCAACCCAAAAAAAAAAAAAAAAAAAAAAAAAAAAAAAAAAAAAAAACAAAAAGACAACTAAACATCCTTATAATTTAAAAAATACTAATGTTATTCATAATTAATTAAAATAATAACATTATTAATTAACCTACAATTGTTGCCGACGAGGTTTCATATCATGAAAACGTCGCATTATATTTTCATTACTAATACAATGATGAAAACTCTGTGATGCTCTGCATATCAACAATATAAAGCCCAAGTTGATCTTCAAGCTTCATGAGGTCTCGGTCATTAAATTCTTGAGGGTAAAATTTAGCAAAACGAAGTATTTTCTATTTGTCAAAAGCTGCAAAATTATAAGCCGGACTCAAACATGCCATACAAAGAAGCAATTCAGTATTTACCTCAGTAAAGCGATTATTCAATTCCACTAGTTGCTTATCAATGATAGTAAGAAATAAATCCACACGATAATACTGGCGGTTTGTGATTTTCTGAGCTTTACGTCTTGATCTCCCTTGTGGTACAAATAAATCATCCATGTTAGGAACGTCAATATCATTTTTACCACAAAATATTGATACTTCCCTGAGCAAATCATCAAAGTCATCATCCCTCACGGATTGTAGCTTTTGCTTACATCTTTGGACCAACATCATCGCATTCACAATATCTTGATCTTTCTTTTGTAATGCCTTTGATAAATCATTTGTGATTCCCAATATAAATCTCATCAAATATAAGTGAAACACAAAGTCAAAAGTTTGTATTTCTTTCAACAACCTATTTGCTTCACCTAAATTATCTTGGTTGACATCATCAACAATCCATTCAAGCACCTTCACCACGGGATGAAACATAATATTAATACTAAGTAAAGTATCATAATGTGAGTTCCAACGTGTATCACAAGGACGTTTGAGAGTAGTCTCTTGATTTAACCCTCGCCCCGTTTCAAGATCATCAATTTCAAGAGTTTCCATAATATCTTTTTGTTGTTGCTCTCTAAGTGCATCACGACGCTTACACGATGCTCCAATAATATTAACGACACTACTAGCCATTGTGAAGAAAGTAGCAATGTTTTCATTTCCCTTTGCCACGGCTACAAGAGCTAGTTGTAGTTGATGTGCAAAACAATGGACATAATATGCTTGAGGATATTCTCTCAAAATCTGTGTTTTAAGACCATTGAGCTCACCTCTCATATTACTAGCGCCATCATACCCCTGTCCTCGTAGCCTGGACATGCTCAAATTTGTTGAAGAAATCAACTGCTCAATTGCCTCTTTCAATTTGCTACTAGTTGTATCAGAGACATATTGGACACCCACAAACCTTTCAATTACTTGCCCTTTTTTGTTCACATAACGCAACACCACTGCCATTTGCTCTCTTATTGAAACATCACGTGATTCATCTACTAATATAGAAAAGAATGCATCGTCCATATCACTAATAATTAGATCAATGGTTTCAGCGGCACAAGAATTGATAAGATCTTTTTGAATTGTAGGAGCAATATACTTGAGATTCTTTGGAGCGTTTTCAAACACAATGGCACGAACTTTCTCATCATGATTGGCAAGAAATTGCAAAAGCTCCACATAATTACCCTTATTGCTAGATGTTTCGCTTTCATCATGGCCACGAAAAGGAAGACCTTGTCGCAATAAATATCTAGTGCAATCAAGTGCGGCAGTTAATAGAATGCGATAATTAATACGAGCTTGGTCTGTCTGCTTGATCACAATGGTTTCAACATGTTGCTTCTGATTCATTAAATCTGTACAATGTTGTGTAGCTTTATTGTGAAGACTTCCAACTTGTCCAACATGGTACCTAAAATTCTCGGGTCCCTTCCTCCAATTTTTAAACCCTTTCTCAGTGAAGACATTGCTTCCAGCCTTTCCTTGTTTATCAAAGTCGAATTTAAAAAGATAACAATGAAGACAAAATGCAGCATCTTTTTCTTTACTATACTCCAACCAAACAAATGAATCAAACCATTTCACAAGAAAACGTCGATTACTCTCCCTCATAAGTGTTTGAGGCATGTAATTTTGGCTTTTAGGCTGACAAGGACCCCTTTGCAGATAGGCTCTTCAGATTTGTTCTCGAAAATTGGGATTATAATAAGTCATTGGAGGTCTAAGTCCAGGGTCTGCAGGAAGATTAGCCAATATTTCATCCAACTCTGTGACCTTCGATCGTTTTGGACTACTCGAATTATTCAAGGGAGGATGTGAAGTAGGTGGATTTTTTGAAGGATGATTTGAACTAGCCGGATTATTTGAAGGAGGGTTGGAACTAGCCGGATTATTTGAAGGAGGGTTGGAACTAGCCGGATTATTTGAAGGAGGGTTGAAACTAGACGGATTATTTGAAGGAGGGTTTAAACTCTTTCTCTGAAAGTACCGTTCCATAACTGTACAATTAAAACAAAATAAGGGTTTTATATCTCTTACTATGACTAATTGACTATAATTTATCAATTAAATAAATAAATCAATATCAAATTATCAATTAAATCAACAAATAAAAATTAATTATACCTCAAATAACGTGTCACACAGCCTCTTCCTCCTCGAGTTTGCAACTAATCTTACTAATACAGAGAGCGCAAAACAAGAAAAAAAATTATTAAAAAAAGAATAAACAAAATTGGCGTTTGTTCAAGAAAAAAAAATGCATTCGACTTACTTTGGATTGGCGTACTCAAGAAGGAAAAAAAAATGCAGGATTATTGTGATGCGCACACACTTTGATGAAATTGGGTGATGTTCAATTGGTCTTTTATATGGAGAAATCCCAATCCTACTTACTTAAGGAATTCCCAAAACCCAATTGAATAAAGAGAACTCCCAATTAAAACCCAATTAAGTAAGGAATTCTAGAAGCCCTTTGAAAAGCCCACAAAAAGCCCACGAATTACAGCACCAATTTCCATTTTTTCTTTATTTTTTAATTTAAAAACCCTGAACCAAAACGACGTCGTTTTGGCCAGGTTTAAAAACAAAAACAAACAAAAAACAAGCAGCGCCTTTTAAAAAGCCTGGTCCAAAACAACATCGTTTTGGCCAGGCTTCGTTAAAAAAAAAACAAGTGTGCAGCACATACCAACAAGCAGCAGCGCAGCGTAGACTGGTTTGCACATTTCATCGAACATGTGGTGTGCGTCGTTGGTCTGAAGCAGAGTTGCAACTCCACCACCTATAATGGAGTTTTCCGGCCACCGGAGGTGCAGGCGCACCTCCTTGCGCTTGTACAGGTCTGCCACTGCTTGTATGGTCTGATGCATATTTTATTTCAATGATCCGAACCATTTATTTTTTAAGTCTTTATTCAAATCCTTGCAAAAAATTAGTAAAATCAGAAACCATTAAGACATATGGTTGTGATCAACAAAATCAAAGAGAAAAACAGAGTATCGCTGGCTATACTATTTGTACAAAAAAAATTAAGAAAATGTGTATAGCCAAGCGGATATAATATTTATAAAAAAAAGAGAGGACCCCGGTGGTTGTTAAAAAAAGTACAGATGCACGGCTAGACTAGGTGCCCACGTGTCCAAATAAGTATCGTCGTGTGGCTAGAGTATTTAATAAAGAAAAATTAAGAAAAAAGGACCTCCTAGTTGCATTATTTTATACTTTATAGATATTAATTTGCTATTTCAACTCCACAAACTAGTAAAACTTAGTTGCATAATAAATTGTTTAGTAATCATTAACAATTTTGGCAAGTTACAACTAAAAAGTTCAGTCACTATATAATATTTTAGTATAATATATTTAAATATTTAAATATATAATATTTTTATTCAATAATATGTGAAAATTATGTGTATAATATGTAAATTTTGTGTGTATTATTGAAAATTTTGTAAAAAATACGTGTATTAAACATGAAAGTGATAAATTCTTTATACGGACAATAACTCTGGAAAAGTAAAAATGAAAAGGGGACAATAGAGACTCGGGTAATGGCCTAATAGTAATGGGTAATGCTCTAAAACTACTCTTATCAATAAACAAAATTCGGGGAAAAAAATTTAAAAGAAAAAAATGATCCCAGTATATGTATAAAGAGTATCACTGAGTATAGCCGATTGTGTATACTATTTGTGCAAAAAAATTAAAAAACGAGTATAGCCGAGCAGCTATACTATTCATAAAAAAGGAGAGGACCCCAGTGGTTGTCAAAATATGTACAGCCGCACGGCTATAATAATTTTAAAATAAAAAATAACAGAGTATAGCCACCCGGGTATACTGTTTATATTAAAAATGCAATTACGCGCCCACGTGTCCAGGTACGTAAAGATGTGCGGTTATACGATTTATATTTTAAAAAAAGGACCTACCTTAAGATTCGGTGCCCACGTGTCCAGGTAAGTATAGCCGATTGGCTATACTACTTATAAAAAAAATATTTACAAAAACCGGGATAGCCACACAGCTAGACTAATTATTTATTTTCATTTTTTTAAAGAGGGGACCCCATCAGTTAGGCGCCCATGTGTCAAAATAAGTATCGCCATGAGTTAGACTATTTAATATATAAAAAATAAAGAAAAAAGGACCTCCTAGTTGCATTAGTTTATACTTTATAGATACTAGCCACTCCGAACGCGAATCTGCGTTTGCGAGAAGCTTTTTTTTTATTTTTATTTAAAATTTTAATTTATTTTATAATTAAAAAAGATAATGGGGTAGTTGTGTTCCATAAAAATATGATCAATTATCTTATTTTTATTTTTATTTTTATTTTTTTCATATGAAAAAGTGTAAATTTACCATATTATCCTCATTTAATTAATAATTTCAATTCTTAATATTTGTATTAACCAATGGCATTTTCTGGTATTTTGAATGTTTCATCATTCTCTGCCTTTTGCTTTATATATATAGATTAATTTGCTATTTCAACTCTACAAACTAGTAAAACTTAGTTGCATAATAAATTGTTTAGTAATCATTAACAATTTTGGCAAGTTACAACTGAAAAGTTCGGTCACTATATAATATTTAAATATTTAAATATATATTATTTTTATTCAATAATATGCGAAAATTATGTGTATAATACCTGAATTTTGTTTGTATTATTAAAAATTTTGTATAAAATACGTGTACTAAACATGAAAGTGGTAAATTCATTATAAGGTTAATAACTTTGAAAAAGTAAAAAATGAAAAGGGGACAATAGAGACTCGGTTAATGGCCTAATAGTAATGGATAATGCTCTAAACTACTCTTCTTGAAAAACGAAAATTGGGGAAAAAATTTAAAAGAAAAAAAGGATCCCATTTTATAATTAAAGATTATAGCGGATCGACTATACTATTTTTTTAAAAAAAATTTGAAAAAAATTATTCATAAAAACAGAGTATAGCCGCCCGAAGATACTATTTGTACAAAATAAAAATAAAAAAATAAAAAAAAGGGTAGCCGCGCGGCTGTACTATTTATAAAAAAAAGGAGAGGACCCCAGTGGTTGTCAGACTAAGTACAGTCGCACGGTAATACTATATTTTTAAAATTTTTATAAAAAAAATGAGTATAGCTGCCTAGGTATACTATTTATATATATATATATATATATATATTTAAAGTGACTTGCCTTGCGATTATACGTGTCCAGGTAAGTATAGCCGTGCGGCTAGACTTTTATTTTTATTTTTAAATTATTTTTATTTTTATTTTTAAATTATTTTTATTTTTATTTTTATTTTAAAGAGAGGACCCCATCAATTAGGTGCCCACATGTCAAAATAAGTTGTTGGTAAAATATAAAGATAATTGCTATTTACAAAATTTGGAAAATAAAACTTCACTACAAATTCGAAATAAATACAAGAAAATAACGACAAGGAAAATTAA
This sequence comes from Prunus dulcis, assembly GCF_902201215.1. NCBI lineage: Eukaryota > Viridiplantae > Streptophyta > Magnoliopsida > Rosales > Rosaceae > Prunus > Prunus dulcis. Next base: position 749,848 of record NC_047656.1, on the reverse strand, counting down.
GAATACTTTGCAAATGATCGAGTCTAGAACTTGGTTCTATCTCCTTAAGACGAAATTGCCTCCTCATAGGTGCTTTTAGGACTTGCTTGGCAAACGTCTATCAGGATACAATGGTTGACTTCTTGTTGTAGTAGCACTACAATCCCAAGAAAAGCGAACTCAAACTTGTGTATGAATTCTCTCTCTTAGTAACTCACTATATTTCTGAAAAATATAATGCTATGAATGCTCTAAAAACTACTATTGTTGGATGACCATTGGATGAATCAAATGTTGTAGGACCTTCTCTATTTATAAGCAACAAGGCCTCTATTTAGAAAAGATGTGATTGAAAAATATCAACAAATGTGTCTTTTTATGTTGCAACCATAAGCCAAGAGGTGCAATGTTTCAATTATTATGAAACAATGCAACTTAAGCCAAGAAGTGCAATATTTCAATTTCTATGAAACAATGCAACTTTTCACATATGAAACAATGCAACTTAAGCCAAGAAGTGCAATGTTTCAATTTCTACGAAACAATGAAAATTTTCACATATGAAACAATGTAACTTGAGCCAAGAAGTGCAATGTTTCAATTTCTATGAAATAATGCAACTTGTCACATAAAGTATTACTATTTTATTCACAAACAAAATAAATAATATTTTATTTTTCCCCGGTTAAGAACATGACTATTCCCAATTGATACATACCAATTCATAATAGTCATGTACTTAAAGTCACGAGTCCCACAATTTAATTTCCATTCAATTATTAAAAAAATCAAATATAAATATTATAATTTTCTAACAATTCCCCACATGGGGCTGTGTTGCGTAGAGTAGCTGGGCAGGGTGTGAAAGACTTGGATGGACTGAGTTTCTTATTAGGGTGTGACGTTGCTCAGTTCACTCGTCAGGATTTCTGTTTGATCACAGGGCTTCGTTTTAGGGAAGTGCCTGAAGTTTCCAGTGGAGAGAGTGATGAAATCAGACTTCAGAAAAGATATTTTATAGACGAAGGAATTACATGCAATGCTTTAGAAGAAGCATTTCTGAGGTGCACAGAGGAAGATGACATCTACAAGCTAGCTCTTGTTTACTTTGCTGAGTTAGTGGTTTTGGGAAGGGACAAACATTTGAACATCAATCTAAATTACCTGACCCTTGTAGAGGACTTGGATGCTTTCAACAGGTATCCGTGGGGTTCGGTGTCCTTTGACAAAACCTAAGACGGTCTATTTTCTGCACCAACAAAGTATGTGAAAAGCTTTGAAAATGAAGAGGGAAGAGGGAAGGGGAAAAGTAAGGTAACGGGAACAAGCCGGAGAAATGAGAAGGGCAAGAAGGATAAGCATGGTGAAGCGCAAAGGAGTGGCTGGAGTTTTAAAGGTTTCACGTATGCTTTCCATGTACATGGTAATAATGTTCATGTCAGTTATGCATAGGATATCTTTAAAACATAAATAATGACTTTTGTCCTTTGAATTGTGTAGATTTGGGTATATGAATTAATTCCTAGAATGGCGGACCAGAATTACTGCAAGGTTGTTGATCCGACCGCTGTCCCGCGTATTTTGCGATGGAGAACTACTACGCCTGTTCCAGAGATGAGAAAGTTGAACAATTATTTTTTCCAGAGCAAAGAGGTTTGGTTTGCAGCCCTTGGAACTATTGATAAGATTGAATGAAATTATAAAGTAGAATGATTTAATATGACTCTTGTCTGTATTCTGAAACAGTCAGTTCAATTGCGGGTGCTATGTCCGACTGAAGAGGAAATGAGACAGCCATATTGGAGTTGGCCACAGGATCGCCCTGCTGTTGTCTCGGCAGAGTCAATTCCTTCTTCATGTGGTGATCTTGATGAGTTGAACAAGGTGGTAAGCTTGTTGAGGTCCGAGTTGTTTCAAGTAAAGCGGGAAAAAGACGTCCTTCACTTGAAGGTCATACGGATGGAAAAACTGTTGGACCAATGTTTAGGTCCTCAGTTTGAGCAAGAAGTAAGGAGGGACCTAGCTTTACTGAAACAGAGGACGAATCGCTGTGTCGTCTCACATCTATTTAAGGGATATGGGGAAATGGATGACCTACTTCAACAGGATGAAGGGCCAAGTAACAGAAATGAGGGAGAGGAAAAGGAAGATGAAGGGATTGAAGGGGGAGTTGGGCCAAGTAATAGAAATGAGGGAGAGGAAAAGGGAGAGGAGGGGATTGAAGGGGCTGAAGGGCCAAGTAATACAACTGAGGGAGAGGAAAAGGAAGAGGAGGGGATTGAGGGGGGTGAAGTGCAAGGAAAACCAAGTGAGGTAGAGGAAGGGCAAAGGAAAACAAGTGAAGGAGAGCAAGTTCAAGTAAAAAGTAGGAAAGGAAAAAAAGGCCAAAGACAGAGCAGTGAGGGAGAGGAAGTGAAAAGAACGAGCAGTAAGGTTGGGAAACTGCAAAGGAAAAAAAAGGAGGGCAAGGAAGTGAAAAGACAAAGAAGTGAGGAAAAGGAAGTGCAAAAAAACCAATGTGAGAAAGAAGATAATGAAGTCATGTTGCTTGGGGGTGACATTGGCGAGAGCACGGAGGGGACACAGCTTGAGGTTAGTATCCGGGACATTGATTTGGATCAACACACAGCTGTGCTATCTAAGTTGAACGTCTGGTTGAATCATAACGGTAAAGCTTCCGCGCAAGGGGTCCAATTAAGGAAAAGGAAGAGGATCATTCCGAAGTGGAAGATCATTGAAGCCAGTGAATTGGTTCCAAAAACTGCGGCACAGACAACCGGACTGAAGACGTTAGACCCAATGAAGGCGATTCCTCATGATGATCTGGTGAATTTGCTGAAACTTTGTTGGGAATGGCGCCAGGACCCAAAGTAAGTCCCTTGCAATTATAAGATAGAAGCATGACTGTATATAATTTTTAATATTGGCCATTTTCTAAAACTGTTTTATATTCATAGTTTGGTGATGCAATTTGGAAACGTGGAAGCTGAGATTGAATTCTTGGCTTCCCTCGTGAAAGCTGATGGTTGGCTGAAAGGAGATGTAAGTGAAATTGATTATGCATTTGTTTTAATGTCCATAGATTATGAGATTGACAAGAAAAACATGTTGCAGCACCTTGATTTGGGGTTGTATCTCATGCGGAAGCGACAACAACAGTTGGAGGAAGTTGAAATAGCTGACTGGACAACGACCGATGTTTTTTTTATGGTATGTCATCGGCCTTGACCAAGTGCCGTTAATAATTACACATTATCCATACACACCTTTATCGGAGGTGTTTAACCATTGATTGTTTTGTATTTCACAGAATCACATAAGTACTTGCTTTTCGGAGAATAAAAGGAAAAAACAGCAGGTTGGGTGGAAAATCAGAAAAAGTTTACTAAACGTTGTAAATGGGAAGGTTCCTCCGTGTGGGATGGATTGGCAGAACGTCGATAAGGTGTATACCCCATTTATGTTGACGAAGTACAAGCATTGGGTGGCTGTAATGATTGATCTGGTATTGTGTGAAATCAAAGTGTACGATTCAAAGGTTTCACTAATTCCAGATGACATCGTCAAGGAAGAACTCGCCCCGCAATCAATTACGCTTCCAAATCTTCTCAACACCATCGACTTTTATGAAGAAGGTGTTTATGCAAACAATTGCAGCCGAGATTGGTGGTGTCCGTGGCCAATAGAGCGTGTGGATGTTCCACAACAGTCTAATGAGTAAGCACAACTTTTTATTTAATTTTATTACTTTCAATTGTCAATTACGTTAGAATGTCATTAGTTGAATTGATCGAGTTCTTGTTTTGCTTCAGAGGCGATTGTGGCATGTTTGTGTTAAAGTACATTGAGCTTTTCAACGCTCAGCTTCCCTTAGCTACTTGCACCTCGCACAACATGCCTTTTTTTCGGTTGAAATTGGCTGCGGAGATAACAAGGGGAGATGCTTACTTCCCATGATATTGGTTGAAGATGACAAATGGTACATGAGAAGGTTTTGGGAATGTCCATTCTCAAACTAATGTAAATACACAATAGAGATGTACGGGTCCTTTTCGAATTCTACCGCTAACTCCTTCATGACATTTACATGTTTGTTAACCAAACTGCATTGAATTGGAATTTGAAGACTGCATATGTGAATTGGGATTTGAACATGGATTTTTAAGTGTATTACATCATTGCAATGCGATATGTCATTGTTGATGCAAGCCACCATTAATCGCAATGTGTTGCATCATAATAGGTGTCTAAACATGCGAAAGGTTTTCGGCAGCTCAGTACCATCAAAGTAGAAACAAAGACAATATACACAAAATGAACAACAATTCACTTGCGTTTCGACAAGCAATACACACACAACAGACAAACAATATACAAAAAATTGGCCTGCCATATACAGACAATAGACATGCAATATACACACAGTAGACATGCAATAACACACAATAGACATGCAATATACACACAATAGACATGCAATATATACAGAATAGACATGCAATATACACACAATAGACATGCAATAATGATGCAATATACACACAATAAGGTCATGCAATAATGATGCAATATACTTCAGTCCCCAAGTACACCAACCATAAGGAAGTCGTATTGAATACGATATTAAACCTAACAGTTGTTCTTCCTACTAAAAGAAAGAAAAAGGTCTGTTTCCCCCCTTCATTCTTACTTGAGTGATACTTGTGGCCCCAATAAACATCCAATATTGGGGCAATGATATTCCATATACATGCAGCAAACTATCAATAAACATTCAATA